>NC_053389.1:465890039-466155621 GCF_905171765.1 Bufo bufo | reverse complement strand
TGCAACGATAGTGCACCAGCACAGGCTATCTGCATGTCTGCAAGTCCAGAAATGCAGCTTTGGCATACTGGGGTGAAAAAAGCCTCTGATATACTGCACATCTGTGATTAGATAAGCATAAGTGACTGTCACATTTAGGCCAGAAATACGGCTTTTTGGTTACTGGGGTGAAAAAGCCTCTAATATATTGCACATCTGGGATTACACGTGCATAAGTGACTGTCACATTTAGGCCATAAATACGGCTTTGGCAGACTGGGGTGAAAAAAGCCTCTGATATACTGCACATCTGGGATTAGACAAGCATAAGTGACTGTCACATTTAGGCCAGAAATACGGCTTTTTGGTTACTGGGGTGAAAAAGCCTCTAATATATTGCACATCTGGGATTACACATGCATAAGTGACTGTCACATTTAGGCCATAAATACGGCTTTGGCAGACTGGGGTGAAAAAAGCCTCTGATATACTGCACATCTGGGATTAGACAAGCATAAGTGACTGTCACATTTAGGCCAGAAATACGGCTTTTTGGTTACTGGGGTGAAAAAAGCCTCTAATATATTGCACATCTGGGATTACACGTGCATAAGTGACTGTCACATTTAGGCCATAAATACGGCTTTGGCATACTGGGGTGAAAAAACCCTCTAATATACTGCACATCTGGGAATACACGTGCATAAGTGACTGTCACATTTAGGACAGAAATACGGCTTTTTGGTTAGGGTGAAAAAACCCTCTAATAAACTGCACATCTGGGATTAGACAAGCATAAGTGACTGTCACATTTAGGACAGAAATACGGCTTTTTGGTTAGGGTGAAAAAACCCTCTAATAAACTGCACATCTGGGATTAGACAAGCATAAGTGACTGTCACATTTAGGACAGAAATACAGCTTTTTGGTTAGGGTGAAAAAACCCTCTAATATACTGCACATCTGGGATTAGACAAGCATAAGTGACTGTCACATTTAGGACAGAAATACAGCTTTTTTGTTAGGGTGAAAAAACCCTCTAATATACTGCACATCTGGGATTAGACAAGCATAAGTGACTGTCACATTTAGGCCAGATATACGGCTTTTTGGTTACTGGGGTGAAAAAGCCTCTAATATATTGCACATCTGGGATTACACGTGGATAAGTGACTGTCACATTTAGGCCATAAATACGGCTTTGGCAGACTGGGGTGAAAAAAGCCTCTGATATACTGCACATCTGGGATTAGACTAGCATATGTGACTGTCACATTTAGGCCAGAAACACGGCTTTTTGGTTACTGGGGTGAAAAAAGCCTCTAATATATTGCACATCTGGGATTACACGTGCATAAGTGACTGTTACATTTAGGCCATAAATACGGCTTTGGCATACTGGGGTGAAAAAATCCTCTGATATACTGCACATCTGGGATAAGACGTGCATAAGTGAGTGTCACATTTAAGCCACAAATACCGCTGTCATATAGAGTTTTTTTTAGAGTCAATACCCTACATCAGGGTTTTTATTGGCGGTTAATTATTTTTAACAGACTTAACCACTTTTTACTTTGCTTTGTAAACGCTAACTATGAGGAAAACATCTAATAAGGGACGCGGTCATGGTCGTGGTGGTGGTGTTGGTGGAGCCTCTGTTGCATGGAGAGGACGTGGCCGTTCTGCCACAGCTACATGTCCTACTGAATCTACAGCGATATTTGGTCGGGCCTAATGCCGTTCTAAGGATGGTAAGGCCTGAGCAAGTGCAGGCTCTAGTTAATTGGGTGGTCGACAGTGGATCCAGCACATTCACATTATCTCCCACCCAGTCTTCTGCAGAAAGCGCACAGGTGGCGCCTGAAACCCATACCCATCAGTCTGTCACATCACCCCCGTGCAGATCGGGGAACCTGTCTGAGCCTCAAGTCATGCAGCAGTCTCTTATGCTGTTTGAAGACACTGCTGGCAGAGTTTCCCAAGGGCATCCACCTAGCCCTTCCCCAGGGGTGGAAGACATAGAATGCACTGACGCACAACCACTTATGTTTCCTGATGACGACATGGGAATACCACCTCAGCACGTCTCTGATGATGACGAAACACAGGTGCCAACTGCTGCGTCTTTCTGCAGTGTGCAGACCGAAAAGGAGGTCAGGGAGGAAGACTGGGTGGAAGACGATGCAGGGGACGATGAGGTTCTAGACCCCACATGGAATGAAGGTCGTGCCACTGACTTTCAGAGTTCGGAGGAAGAGGCAGTGGTGAGACCGAGCCAACAGCATAGCAAAAGCGGGAGCAAGGTGCAAAAGCAGATCAGCCGTTGCCAAAACAGTTCGCCTGCTACTGGCCACCGTCACCAGGGACCGAGCACACCAAAGGCAGCTTCAAGGAGTTCCCTGGCATGGCACTTCTTCACACAATGTGCTGACGACAAGACCCGAGTGGTTTGCACGCTGTGCAATCAGAGCCTGAAGCGACGCATTAACGTTCTGAACCTTAGCACAACCTGCATGACCAGGCATCTACATGCGAGACACGGGCTGCAGTGGAGTAAGCACCTTAAAAACCAAGAAAGGGCTCAGGCCCCTCCTGCTCCCTCTTCTTCTGCTGCCTCGGCCTCTTCCTCCACCTCTGGAGGAACGTTGGCACCTGCCGCCCAGCAAACAGAGGATGTGCCACCAACAACACCACCTCCATCACCAAGCATCTCCACTATGTCACACGTAAGCGTTCAGCTCTCCATCATCTCACAAACCTTTGATAGAAAGCGTAAATTCCCACCTAGCCACCCTCGATCCCTGGCCCTGAATGCCAGCATTTCTAAACTACTGGCCTTTGAAATGCTGTCATTCAGGCTGGTGGAGACGGACAGCTTCAAACAGCTCATGTCGCTTACTGTCGCTCAGTACGTCGTTCCCAGCCGCCACTACTTCTCCAGGAAAGCCGTGCCCTCCCTGCACAACCAAGTATCGGATAAAATCAAGTGTGCACTGCGCAACTCCATCTGTGGCAAGGTCCACCTAACCACAGATAACTGGACCAGTAAGCACGGCCTATATCTCCCTAACTGCACACTGGGTAAATGTAGTGGCGGCTGGGCCCCAGGCGGAGAGCTGTTTAGCGCACGTCCTTCCAGCACCAAGGATCGCAGGGCATCATTCTTTGCCTCCTGTTGCCTCCTCTTCCTACTCGGATTCCTCCTCCTCTTCTACCACCTCCTCATCCGGTCAGCGACAGACCTACACCGCAGACTTCAGCACAGCCATGGGTAAACGTCAGCAGGTCGTTCTGAAACTAATGTGTTTGGGGGACAGGCCCCACACCACGCAGGAGTTGTGGCGGGGTATAGAAAAACAGACCGACGAGTGGTTGCTGCCAGTGAGCCTCAAGTCCGGCCTAGTGGTGTGCCATAATGGGCGAAATCTCGTTGCAGCTCTGGGACTAGCCAGTTTGACGCACATCCCTTGCCTGGCGCATGTGGTGAATTTGGTGGGGCAGAAATTCATTCACAACTACCCCGACATGTCTGAGCTGCTGCATAAAGTGCGGCCCGTCTGTGCGCGCTTCCGGTGTTCTCATCCTGCCGCCGCTCGGCTGTCTGCTCTACAGCGTAACTTCGGCCTTCCCGCTCACCGCCTCATATGCGACGTGCCCACCAGGTGGAACTCCACCTTGCACATGCTGGAGAGACTGTGCGAGCAGCAGCAGGCCATAGTGGAGTTTCAGCTGCAGCACGCACGGCTGAGTCGCACTGCGAAACAGCACCACTTCACCACCAATGACTGGGCCTCCATGCAAGACCTGTGTGCCCTGTTGCGTTGTTTCGAGTACTCCACCAACATGGCCAGTGGCGATGACGCCGTTATCAGCGTTACAATACCACTTCTATGTCTCTTTGAGAAAACACTTAGGGCAATGATGGAAGAGGATGTGGCCCAGGACGAGGAGGAGGAAGAGGGGTCATCTCTAACACTTCCAGGCCAGTCTTTTAGAAGTGGCTCAGAAAGAGGATTTTTGCAACAGCAGAGGCCAGGTACAAATTTGGCCAGCCAGGGCCCACTACTGGAGGACAAGGAGGAGGAGGATGGGGATGAAGCATGTTCACAGCGGGGTGGCATCCAATGCAGCTCGGGCCCATCACTGGTGCGTGGCTGGGGGGATACGGAGAACGCAGACGATACGCCTCCCACAGAGGACAGCTTGTCCTTACCTCTGGGCAGCCTGGCACACATGAGCGACTACATGCTGCAGTGCCTGCGCACCGACTGCAGAGTTGCCCACATTTTAACGTGTGCTGACAACTGGGCGGCCACCCTGCTGGATCCCCTTTACAAAGACAATGTGCCGTCCTTAATTCCCTCACTGGAGCATGATCGGAAGATGCGCGACTACAGGTGCACGCTGGTAGACGCGCTCCTGAGAGCATTCCCGACTGACGCCCGGGGACAAGTGGAAGCACAAGGCAAAGGCAGGGGAGGAGGAAGAGGTCGCCAACGCAGCTGTGTCAGCGCCAGCACCTCAGAAGGCAGGGTTAGCATGGCCGACATGTGGAAAAGCTTTGTCACCTCGCCACAACAACCGGCTCCAACTGCTGATATGGAGCGTGTTAGCAGGAGGCAGCATTTGAACAACATGGTGGAACAGTACCTGTGCACACGACTACACGTACTGACTGATGGTTCTGCCCCTTTCAACTTCTGGGTCTCCAAATTGTCCACATGGCCAGAGCTTGCCCTGTATGCCTTGGAGGTGCTGGCCTGCCCTGCAGCCAGTGTACTCTCTGAACATGTATTTAGCACGGCAGGAGGCGTCATTACAGACAGACGCAGCCGCCTGTCCACAGCCAACGTGGACAAGCTCATGTTCATTATAATGAACCAGGCTTGGATCCCTCAGGACTTGTCTGTACCTTGTCCAGAATAGACAGTTCTAACAGCCTCAACCATCCATCCTTGTACTCAAGTGCACTTATTCCTTTTAGTTTTTTTATATGTCCCAATATTTTGGGGGATACCCCTATGTAAAAATGGAAAATAACACACATCTGTGTTGGCTACCTATTCCTCCTTCGCCGCCGCTTCCACCTAGACTGCCACGTGAGCCTACACGGTCACATCCACCCATTCACCGCCTCCTCAACCTCTTCCTCCTACATCATTCCTAATTTTTATTTTTTTAAGGTCTTTTATGTTTTTTTAAATTCATTTCCCTATCCACATTTGTTTGCAGAGCATTTGCCATGCTCTTAAGCACATTTTTCTGCCTTTTGCAGCCCTCTAGCTGTTTCCAGGGCTATTTTAGTGGCCAAAAGTTTGGGTCCCCATTGACCGCTCAACTCTACCAGTAGCCAATGGTAAGTACTCTGACTGTGAGATCTACATCCCCTAAGGACACCCCTGTGGTATGTAAATGTTGCCAGAATTCATCCATAGTGGTGTTTGAGATGCTCATGTCTCTGAACATGCCTTCCAACTTTGATGAAAATTGGCAACCGCACTCCGTCTTCAGCTTGGATATCATGTTCTTTTCTGAGTCATCTGACACACTCTTGTTGGTGAGAAGTCTTTGGGCCAAATGTTGCTTATAATAACGCTCAAATACATCTTTCTCTTGCATAAATCTAAACAAGACCATTACCTTGTCGAGTATGGTTTCTACTTCCTACTCTGTCAGTCCTTTGACTCCTTTTTTCAGCTTGTCATCGATAAATAAAGAAAGGTATTCAGGGGATCTGGAGTTCAGATTAAGAAAATACTCAAAGTCACCAGCAATTGTTTGCTTGAAAAGACAGTCGTTACTAAAAGATTCTTGAAGGAAGCGGTAAAATCTACTTTTCAGGTCAAGAAGACCCTGTATATAATCAGCAGGATTCTTTCCTTCCCCTTCTTTAGATAGCAGTGCTTTGCCCTGTACTGGTAGATACAGACTCATGCACTCACACATAGTCTTCAGGCCATTGGGAACTTGTACATACATGCTAGATCTTCTGTCTTTCTGTTCTTAAACATATGAACTAATCCAGAGTTTTCCATCTCCACAATGGTCTTCATGTGCTTGGAGATGAGCTCTCGCTCCACCACCTTCACGATGGGTTCTGTGGATTTGTCTAAGCAGCGCATGACTCGTTCTATATCTTCATTTATTCTATCCTCTACTTTTTTTTATATACACCGAGCCACTGTTTTCCACTAGAAACTTCTGGCTTTCCATCTGGAAGAACTCTGCAGACATTTCCAAAAATGGTGCCTCAAAATCTTCTTCATACACTGACCTTCCTTCCGATCCAAGGATCATAAGCATCTGACAGGCATTTCTTATGGCTCCTCTGTCCACTACCTTTCCTTTCCGCTCTCTTGCAATCATGTCTAATAACTTCTGCCGTAGATAATCTCGTATGCAGCCGTAGCATACAACTTGATCTCAAAATATTATGAAGCCCAGATTATAGACATTTTCCACGTTGTTTTGCTGAACATAGACTATGTCCATGTACATGAGTATATCTCTAATCATTACCATGGTGGTTTGGTCATTCTAAGCTTGATTAAGCGTCTGAAGGAAATTGTTATTTAACCACCTCCGGACCGCCTAACGCAGGATCGCGTTCCGGAGGTGGCAGCGCTGCGCACAGTCACGCATATATGCGTCATCTCGCGAGACTTCCTGTGAACGCGCGCACACAGGCGCGCGCGCTCACAGGAACGGAAGGTAAGAGAGTTGATCTCCAGCCTGCCAGCGGCGATCGTTCGCTGGCAGGCTGGAGATGTGTTTTTTTTAACCCCTAACAGGTATATTAGACGCTGTTTTGATAACAGCGTCTAATATACCTGCTACCTGGTCCTCTGGTGGTCCCCTTTGTTTGGATCGACCACCAGAGGACACAGGTAGCTCAGTAAAGTAGCACCAAGCACCACTACACTACACTACACCCCCCCCCGTCACTTATTAACCCCTTATTAGCCCCTAATCACCCCTGATCACCCCATATAGACTCCCTGATCACCCCCCTGTCATTGATCACCCCCCTGTCATTGATCACCCCCCTGTCAGGCTGCATTCAGACGTCCGCATGATTTTTACGGATCCACTGATAGATGGATCGGATCCGCAAAACGCATCCGGACGTCTGAATGAAGCCTTACAGGGGCGTGATCAATGACTGTGGTGATCACCCCATATAGACTCCCTGATCACCCCCCTGTCATTGATTACCCCCCTGTCATTGATTACCCCCCTGTAAAGCTCCATTCAGACGTCCGCATGATTTTTACGGATCCACTGATAGATGGATCGGATCCGCAAAACGCATCCGGACGTCTGAATGAAGCCTTACAGGGGCATGATCAATGACTGTGGTGATCACCCCATATACACTCCCTCATCACCCCCCTGTAAAGCTCCATTCAGATGTCCGCATGATTTTTACGGATGCACTGATACATGGATCGGATCCGCAAAACGCATCCGGTCGTCTGAATGAAGCCTTACAGGGGCATGATCAATGACTGTGGTAATCACCCCCCTGTCATTGATTACCCCCCTGTAAAGCTCCATTCAGATGTCCGCATGATTTTTACGGATGCACTGATAGATGGATCGGATCCGCAAAACGCATCCGGACGTCTGAATGAAGCCTTACAGGGGCATGATCAATGACTGTGGTGATCACCCCATATAGACTCCCTGATCACCCCCCTGTCATTGATTACCCCCCTGTCATTGATTACCCCCCTGTAAAGCTCCATTCAGACGTCCGCATGATTTTTACGGATGCACTGATAGATGGATCGGATCCGCAAAACGCATCCGGACGTCTGAATGAAGCCTTACAGGGGCGTGATCAATGACTGTGGTGATCACCCCATATAGACTCCCTGATCACCCCCCTGTCATTGATTACCCCCCTGTAAAGCTCCATTCAGACGTCCGCATGATTTTTACGGATGCACTGATAGATGGATCGGATCCGCAAAACGCATCCGGACGTCTGAATGAAGTCTTACAGGGGCATGATCAATGACTGTGGTGATCACCCCATATAGACTCCCTGATCACCCCCCTGTCATTGATTACCCCCCTGTCATTGATTACCCCCCTGTAAAGCTCCATTCAGACGTCCGCATGATTTTTACGGATGCACTGATAGATGGATCGGATCCGCAAAACGCATCCGGACGTCTGAATGAAGCCTTACAGGGGCGTGATCAATGACTGTGGTGATCACCCCATATAGACTCCCTGATCACCCCCCTGTCATTGATTACCCCCCTGTAAAGCTCCATTCAGACGTCCGCATGATTTTTACGGATGCACTGATAGATGGATCGGATCCGCAAAACGCATCCGGACGTCTGAATGAAGTCTTACAGGGGCATGATCAATGACTGTGGTGATCACCCCATATAGACTCCCTGATCACCCCCCTGTCATTGATTACCCCCCTGTCATTGATTACCCCCCTGTAAAGCTCCATTCAGACGTCCGCATGATTTTTACGGATGCACTGATAGATGGATCGGATCCGCAAAACGCATCCGGACGTCTGAATGAAGCCTTACAGGGGCGTGATCAATGACTGTGGTGATCACCCCATATAGACTCCCTGATCACCCCCCTGTCATTGATTACCCCCCTGTAAAGCTCCATTCAGACGTCCGCATGATTTTTACGGATGCACTGATAGATGGATCGGATCCGCAAAACGCATCCGGACGTCTGAATGAAGTCTTACAGGGGCATGATCAATGACTGTGGTGATCACCCCATATAGACTCCCTGATCACCCCCCTGTCATTGATTACCCCCCTGTCATTGATTACCCCCCTGTAAAGCTCCATTCAGACGTCCGCATGATTTTTACGGATGCACTGATAGATGGATCGGATCCGCAAAACGCATCCGGACGTCTGAATGAAGCCTTACAGGGGCGTGATCAATGACTGTGGTGATCACCCCATATAGACTCCCTGATCACCCCCCTGTCATTGATTACCCCCCTGTAAAGCTCCATTCAGACGTCCGCATGATTTTTACGGATGCACTGATAGATGGATCGGATCCGCAAAACGCATCCGGACGTCTGAATGAAGCCTTACACGGGCGTGATCAATGACTGTGGTTATCACCCCATATAGACTCCCTGATTACCCCCCTGTCATTGATTACCCCCCTGTAAAGCTCCATTCAGATGTCCGCATGATTTTTACGGATGCACTGATAGATGGATCGGATCCGCAAAACGCATCCGGACGTCTGAATGAAGCCTTACAGGGGGGTGATCAATGACTGTGGTTATCACCCAATATAGACTCCCTGATCACCCCCCTGTCATTGATCACCCCCCTGTCATTGATCACCCCCCTGTCATTGATCACCCTCTGTAAGGCTCCATTCAGATATTTTTTTGGCCCAAGTTAGCGGAATTTTTATTTTTTTTTTCTTACAAAGTCTCATATTCCACTAACTTGTGTCAAAAAATAAAATCTCACATGAACTCACCATACCCCTCACGGAATCCAAATGCGTAAAATTTTTTAGACATTTATATTCCAGACTTCTTCTCACGCTTTAGGGCCCCTAGAATGCCAGGGCAGTATAAATACCCCACATGTGACCCCATTTCGGAAAGAAGACACCCCCAGGTATTCCGTGAGGGGCATATTGAGTCCATGAAAGATTGAAATTTTTGTCCCAAGTTAGCGGAACGGGAGACTTTGTGAGAAAAAAAAAAATATATCAATTTCCGCTAACTTGTGCCAAAAAAAAAAAATTTCTATGAACTCGCCATGCCCCTCATTGAATACCTTGGGGTGTCTTCTTTCCAAAATGGGGTCACATGTGGGGTATTTATACTGCCCTGGCATTCTAGGGGCCCCAAAGCGTGAGAAGAAGTCTGGTATCCAAATGTCTAAAAATGCCCTCCTAAAAGGAATTTGGGCACCTTTGCGCATCTAGGCTGCAAAAAATTGTCACACATCTGGTATCGCCGTACTCAGGAGAAGTTGGGGAATGTGTTTTGGGGTGTCATTTTACATATACCCATGCTGGGTGAGAGAAATATCTTGGTCAAATGCCAACTTTGTATAAAAAAATGGGAAAAGTTGTCTTTTGCCAAGATATTTCTCTCACCCAGCAAGGGTATATGTAAAATGACACCCCAAAACACATTCCCCAACGTCTCCTGAATACGGCGATACCACATGTGTGACACTTTTTTGCAGCCTAGGTGGGCAAAGGGGCCCACATTCCAAAGAGCACCTTTCGGATTTCACAGGTCATTTACCTACTTACCACACATTAGGGCCCCTGGAAAATGCCAGGGCAGTATAACTACCCCACAAGTGACCCCATTTTGGAAAGAAGACACCCCAAGGTATTCCGTGAGGGGCATGGCGAGTTCCTAGAATTTTTTATTTTTTGTCACAAGTTAGTGGAAAATGCTTATTTTTTTATTTTTTATTTTTTTTCATACAAAGTCTCATATTCCACTAACTTGTGACAAAAAATAAAAACTTCCATGAACTCACTATGCCCATCAGCGAATACCTTGGGGTCTCTTCTTTCTAAAATGGGGTCACTTGTGGGGTAGTTATACTGCCCTGGCATTCTAGGGGCCCAAATGTGTGGTAAGGAGTTTGAAATCAAATTCTGTAAAAAATGACCTGTGAAATCCGAAAGGTGCTCTTTTGAATATGGGCCCCTTTGCCCACCTAGGCTGCAAAAAAGTGTCACACATCTGGTATCTCCGTAATCGGGAGAAGTTGGGGAATGTGTTTTGGGGTGTCATTTTACATATACCCATGCTGGGTGAGAGAAATATCTTGGCAAAAGACAACTTTTCCCATTTTTTTATACAAAGTTGGCATTTGACCAAGATATTTATCTCACCCAGCATGGGTATATGTAAAAAGACACCCCAAAACACATTCCTCAACTTCTCCTGAATACAGAGATACCAGATGTGTGACACTTTTTTGCAGCCTAGGTGGGCAAAGGGGCCCATATTCCAAAGAGCACCTTTCGGATTTCACAGGTCATTTTTTACTGAATTTGATTTCAAACTCCTTACCACACATTTGGGCCCCTAGAATGCCAGGGCAGTATAACTACCCCACAAGTGACCCCATTTTGGAAAGAAGAGACCCCAAGGTATTCGCTGATGGGCATAGTGAGTTCATGGAAGTTTTTATTTTTTGTCACAAGTTTGTGGAATATGAGACTTTGTATGAAAAAAAAAAAAAAAAAAAAAATCATCATTTTCCACTAACTTGTGACAAAAAATAAAAAATTCTAGGAACTCGCCATGCCCCTCACGGAATACCTTGGGGTGTCTTCTTTCCAAAA
This sequence comes from Bufo bufo, assembly GCF_905171765.1. Taxonomy (NCBI): domain Eukaryota; kingdom Metazoa; phylum Chordata; class Amphibia; order Anura; family Bufonidae; genus Bufo; species Bufo bufo. Next base: position 466,144,296 of record NC_053389.1, on the reverse strand, counting down.
TGGGGTCACTTGTGGGGTAGTTATACTGCCCTGGTATTCTAGGGGCCCAAATGTGTGGTAAGGAGTTTGAAATCAAATTCAGTAAAAAATGACCTGTGAAATCCGAAAGGTGCTCTTTGGAATATGGGCCCCTTTGCCCACCTAGGCTGCAAAAAAGTGTCACACATCTGGTATCCCCGTACTCAGGAGAAGTTGAGGAATGTGTTTTGGGGTGTCTTTTTACATATACCCATGCTGGGTGAGATAAATATCTTGGTCAAATGACAACTTTGTATAAAAAAATGGGAAAAGTTGTCTTTTGCCAAGATATTTCTCTCACCCAGCATGGGTATATATAAAATGACACCCCAAAACACATTCCTCAACTTCTCCTGAGTACGGGGATACCAGATGTGTGACACTTTTTTGCAGCCTAGGTGGGCAAAGGGGCCCATATTCCAAAGAGCACCTTTCGGATTTCACAGGTCATTTTTTACAGAATTTGATTTCAAACTCCTTACCACACATTTGGGCCCCTAGAATGCCAGGGCAGTATAACTACCCCACAAGTGACCCCATTTTGGAAAGAAGAGACCCCAAGGTATTCGCTGATGGGCATAGTGAGTTCATGGAAGTTTTTATTTTTTGTCACAAGTTTGTGGAATATGAGACTTTGTATGAAAAAAAAAAAAAAAAAAAAAAATCATCATTTTCCACTAACTTGTGACAAAAAATAAAAAATTCTAGGAACTCGCCATGCCCCTCACGGAATACCTTGGGGTGTCTTCTTTCCAAAATGGGGTCACTTGTGGGGTAGTTATACTGCCCTGGTATTCTAGGGGCCCAAATGTGTGGTAAGGAGTTTGAAATCAAATTCAGTAAAAAATGACCTGTGAAATCCGAAAGGTGCTCTTTGGAATATGGGCCCCTTTGCCCACCTAGGCTGCAAAAAAGTGTCACACATCTGGTATCCCCGTACTCAGGAGAAGTTGAGGAATGTGTTTTGGGGTGTCTTTTTACATATACCCATGCTGGGTGAGATAAATATCTTGGTCAAATGACAACTTTGTATAAAAAAATGGGAAAAGTTGTCTTTTGCCAAGATATTTCTCTCACCCAGCATGGGTATATATAAAATGACACCCCAAAACACATTCCTCAACTTCTCCTGAGTACGGAGATACCAGATGTGTGACACTTTTTTGCAGCCTAGGTGGGCAAAGGGGCCCATATTCCAAAGAGCACCTTTCGGATTTCACAGGTCATTTTTTACAGAATTTGATTTCAAACTCCTTACCACACATTTGGGCCCCTAGAATGCCAGGGCAGTATAACTACCCCACAAGTGACCCCATTTTGGAAAGAAGAGACCCCAAGGTATTCGCTGATGGGCATAGTGAGTTCATAGAACTTTTTATTTTTTGTCACAAGTTAGTGAAATATGAGACTTTGTAAGAAAAAAAAAAAAAAAAATCATCATTTTCCGCTAACTTGTGACAAAAAATAAAAAGTTCTATGAACTCACTATGCCCATCAGCGAATACCTTAGGGTGTCTACTTTCAGAAATGGGGTCATTTATGGGGTGTTTGTACTGTCTGGGCATTGTAGAACCTCAGGAAACATGACAGGTGCTCAGAAAGTCAGAGCTGCTTCAAAAAGCGGAAATTCACATTTTTGTACCATAGTTTGTAAACGCTATAACTTTTACCCAAACCATTTTTTTTTTACCCAAACATTTTTTTTTTATCAAAGACATGTAGAACTATAAATTTAGAGCAAAATTTCTATATGGATGTCGTTTTTTTTGCAAAATTTTACAACTGAAAGTGAAAAATGTCATTTTTTTGCAAAAAAATCGTTAAATTTCGATTAATAACAAAAAAAGTAAAAATGTCAGCAGCAATGAAATACCACCAAATGAAAGCTCTATTAGTGAGAAGAAAAGGAGGTAAAATTCATTTGGGTGGTAAGTTGCATGACCGAGCAATAAACGGTGAAAGTAGTGTAGGTCAGAAGTGTAAAAAGTGGCCTGGTCTTTCAGGGTGTTTAAGCACTGGGGGCTGAGGTGGTTAAAGAGTTTAAGACGTCATCTCGAACCTTATTTATGAGATGCTCCGTCACTACTTCTTGCTTCCATCATAAATATATTAGAGCCTTCTTTACAGTATGAGAAATAAATTCTGGAATGCCTGACCGCATGAGATATTACTAGTAAAACAATATTACAATTAAAAAAGGGCAAGACATTTAAAGGGGTTTTCCTAGACTTTTATACTGAAGACCTATCCTATACAATGTATGGCGCTGTTCTTGGTAAGCACGGAGAAGGCTGCAGGAGTGCCGATGCCTTCTTAAACAGCTGATCGGTGGATAGGTCATCAGTATTACAGTCTTGGAAAAACCTTTTAATTGCATAAACTCTGGAAACCCTCTTTCTCACATCTAATTTTACTCTAAAATACCTTCCTGGGCTCCAGAAACACCTGTCTGTTTTGTATTGACCCTTGTCTGTATCTGGTTATATTCTATAATTTGCTGCATTAGTCCGAGATTATTCAGCAGACGCGAACTGGGGATTCATAGTGTCTGATGTTAATACATTGAGAAATACAAGTTGGACAAAGTAGGTAATGCAATTTTTACAAAAAATGTCTTCCAGTTAATATAAAAATTGTAAATTCACTAATTCCAGGTTGCCTGGCAGTGTTTGATGCACATATACTAGGAAACTGTGTAGGATAGGGGGCAGACAATACATTTTACTATGGTGCCCTTTGCAATCAGTGTATGTCCCTGTTCTGTTTCTGCCTCTAGCTTCTCTGTATAGTGGTATTTAATTCATAGTAAATGAAAGACTGGAATGCTGCATGACTGCACCACACATGAAGAGTAGTAATGAGCGACAGGGGCGATATTCAAATTTGCAATATTTTGTGAATATTTTGTAGAATATTCGTCAAATATTTGCAAATTCGAATATTCGTTATATTCTACATTCTTTTTTTTACAAAAAAATCAGCAAGGTAATGATTTTAGAATATTCGCCATTTTTTTCCATCTGAAGTGAACAATGTTCAGTGTTCACTTCAGATGGAAAAAAATGACGAATATTCTAAAAAACTAATATATAGCACTATATTCATTATAGTGCTATATATTTGTTTTTTAGAATATTCGTCATTTTTTTTTTTTCCATCTGAAGTCATGATTCCTCCCTGCTTAAGTTGCTTGTGGGCCAATGACTCATTGGCCCACAAACAAGAAGCAGGGAGGAATCATGTGTTCAGATGGGAAAAATGACGAACATTCGAAAAACTAATATATAGTACTATATCCTAAATATTCGTGAATTCTCGAAGTTGCGATAATTGAGATAAAAATTTGCTTTTCGAATATTTGCGCTCAACACTAATGAAGAGAATAATTATAATTTTTTTAAAAAGCAACAGTATTCAAGAAAATGTACAAATAGTGGGGTATAATATAGAAGCTACATTTCAGAAATTTCTCATTAAGGAGACAATTTTGCATCTCTTTCATTATAAAAGCCAATATTTAAAGACTATGGACACCTTTGGAGCAATTTAAATCTTTTTTTTTAAATTAGTTTTTGTTAAAAATTTTCAGCAGTTTGTGATACATGCGGTTAAAAATCAATCTATTTGAAGACTGTCAATCCTGAGTTCTGTCAACTGCTGAGAATTCCTTGCTACCCAAATGTTGAGAATTATTATTTTTTTTAAATATATTCTACATTTCCTGTGTCATCTTCTGGGTTATAACTTGTGTTATAAAGTGTATTCATGATCAAGTTTGACTTTTGCAGCAAATGAGTTTATACATATTGTATATACCTAAATTTTCATATCAGTGAATCATCTGTTTTTACGGTACTTTTTTAGACTAATACTGTGGAAAGGAAGTCAGCTTTCTGTCAGCATACAATATATGAAGAGTAAGAACATATGCTCCTACTATTTATACCCAATACATATTTTTTGTCATAACTCTTTTTATTGAGAAAAAGGGAAGTGTAAAACACCAATGACAACATTCTTTATTTCTTCAATTTTACATAATGTAGAACAGAGGAAGGGGAAACCTAGAAAGGGTAGGTAGGAGAGTAATAATATAAAAAGGAGTGAAGGGAGGATGGGAGAAAAATATGGGGGAATACTACTCCAATGTGTATCACATATAGTATAACATAATGTCTTATTATATTGATTCATTTTATGCATTAGAGAGCCAATGCTAGAAAGCACACAATATGCAAGGAGGAGTACAAATTATAAAAACAAGAAGAGTGGCATACAGAAAAAAGTAGCTCACATGACTATATATAATAACATATCACTTAGAAGTGCTTGTGGTCACACAGGTTTGTCGAAGTCCTCTCCGGGGTTGCCAGACTTATTATGGGTTTTTGACTCCCAACTGGAAAATTCTGCAAATCTGGTCAATCTTATTACTCCATAATTCAGTGGTGGTGGTGGGGTTACTTTGCTCAGCTATTTCAATGGAATAAGCAGTATTGCCACTTGGACCAGCATAGTGTGTAAGTTAGGTTTAGAAGGCGTCCAAGTAGACAAAAACTGCCACAACAGAACAGCTTCAGAGGTAAGTGATATCACAGATTGTATTAATGTGAAATTCTATTTGTTTCCAGTATTCCAGTATGGCAAGACCAAAGCTTGCTCTGTTTCACATTACCAACATGCATCAGAGGCTGATAGACCCATCTGCTTCAAATTTTGAGGATCTTCAAACCATCTAGCCATTGTTTTGCAGGAGTGCTCCTTAATACGGATGCATCTGGAAAACCCATGTGACCTCAAGTGAACCTGTGTTATATTAGCCTATGAGAAAGTATGATCTAAATCTATTTCCCACTCTCTGATATATGCTGATGTACCTGAACCTTTAAAAGATAACATAAATTGATAAAAAAGTTAAATCAAGTATGTAGGGGATACATTTTCTTGCGTCAGTTTTTCTAACCAAGTGGGTTCTCCTAATATGGGGTATTTAGAGAATAGCTTGGTACAAGTATGAGTGAACTCTTGGGTCTCCAAAAAATTGCCAGCAGTTATATGGAGGTAGCAGAAGGTCGAGATGTTGTCCTTGCTACCTACTGCTGTTGAGAATGTAGCCACAGCAGCAAGTGTTGGTAATAGGTATCTTTTGTCAAGCCTCCAGGGAGTGGTAATGGTTTATTGAGACCCCATAACCCAGATTTCTGGTTCGGTTTTAATGTAGCCATTTCTATATCCCTAAGATATGAAAATTTTGACAACAAAAATGTAGCCATCTCTTTAAATGGATGGCCCTGTAGTAGGATAATAGGTATGCTAGCCATGCGATAAAGGTTCCTGAACCATTTTTAAGAGATATAAGAATTTCTGCAAAATGTAGGTCTGAAGCAGAATTTTACATCCCATCAACAACACATATGGGAGTGAGAGAGCTTGCAATTGTGATTTTACTTGTTGTAACAGGGGAGTATAGTTAGCCCCATAAAGTAGAAGTGGGTTCTTAGTGAGCTGGATCCCGAAATATTTGAGCTGGTTTTGTTGCCATTTAAATGGGGAGTTCCTACAGAGATGCTTAATCTCATCCAGAGGAAGGGAGATGTTAAGGGCCTCAGATTTATTAATTAATTATTGAAATTGGATAGCACCCTGAATTGGTCAAAAATGTCTAGAATACATGGGAATGCTTGAGAAGAATTTGTAATTAGCTGTTTCTAAGGCCTCATACAAGATACCATTGATCTGCATTCTGGCACTAGGGTTGTGATATAGCGACATTACCCATGTAATTAATGTTCTTAGAATACTAAAGCGAGCTACAGCCAACCGACTCTATCAAATGCCTTCTCAGCATTTGTGTCGAGAAGGACCAATGTTTTTTTTTTAATATAAGGCATGAAGAATAGAATGAATTATCCTGCATGAGTTAAGGTTACCTTCCCTGCCAGGGACAAACCCTGCTTGCTCGGGGTATATGAATTTGGAAGATAAAATAGTCAGTCACAAGTAATTTAGCCCATATTTTCAGGTCGACATTAAAGAGATAGATAGGGTGGTAATTTCCACATTTTTACCCCAATAGATATTGATAGATGGAATAGAGAATACATTTTGTCACAAATAAATTTGCAGTCACTCCTATGGCAGCTATAGATATGTGTTATATTTACCATATTTTTCGCCCTATAAGACGCACTTTTTCCCCCCCAAAAGTGGGGGCAAAATAGCAGTGCGTCTTATGGGACAAATGCTGCTGATTTTGCCGTATTTTCAATGATACACCCGCCGCGATGCCGTGCGGCGGGTGTATCAGCTATGAGGGAGGAGGGGCTGGGGGCCGGCATCTGCTTTTATAATGACAGCGGGGCCCGTGCAGTGACTGTATTCTACTACACGGGCCTCGCTCACTGTATAATCGTATCTGTAATAGTTAATTATGTATATACCGGTAATCGCATAATCAGCGCTACTTACAACTACAAGCGCTCGGTAGGTAGCAGAGAGGAGGGAGGAGGCAGGCCGGGAGGACGGGCGGGCGGTGCGTCACTCACTACGTCACGCGCCTGCACCGCCCACTTTATGAATGAAGCAGGCGGCGTGGGCGCATGACGTAGTGACTCACGCTGCCAGCGCCCGTCCTCCCGGCCTGCCTCCTCCCTCCTCTCTGCTACCTACCGAGCGCTTGTAGTTGTAAGTAGCACTGATTATGCGATTACCGGTATATACATAATTAACTATTACATATACGATTATACAGTGTGAGCGGGGCCCGTGTAGTAGAATACAGTCACTGCACGGGCCCCGCTGTCATTATAAAAGCAGATGCGACCCCCACCCCCTGTATTGAGGGTCATTCACTACAGGGACACTGTTATGGAGGGGATCTGTGGATGACACATAGCATAAGATGCTATATATGTGTCATCCACAGATCCCCCCCATAACTGTCATACACAGATCCCCATAACAGTGCCATCCAGAGACCCCAATAAGAGCCACCCACAGATCCCCCATAAGTGTCACCCACAGATCCCCCATAACAGTGCGTCACCCACAGATCCCCCATAACAGTTCAACATCCTCAGATCCCCCATAACAGTTCGCCATCCACAGATCCCCCATAACAGTGCGCCATCCACAGACCACAATTAGTTCAAAACCCACCAAAAGCAGACCTATTGGTTAAAAAAAAAATTTTGCTTATTTTCCTCCTCAAAAACCTAGGTGCGTCTTATGGGCCGGTGCGTCTTATATGGCGAAAAATACGGTACTGAATACAGATGTCCTGTATAACCTGCATAATTTGTCTCTTCCTGGTATGATATCATAGTTGCTTGTCTGCTAAGAACAGTCCAAACTGTACTCCTCCTGTCTACTTTATCATGATACTGTTTATGGATTTCTATGGGAATAAGTATGCCTGCTTTCACACTTGCGTTTAACTTTTCTGGTATTGAGAACCAGCATAGGATCTCAATACCGGCAAAAAATGCTTCCGTTTTGTCCCCATTAATTGTCAATGGGGACAAAACTGAACTGAACAGAACAGAATGCTCCAAAATACATTTCTGTCTGGCATGGGATGCGGAGCAAAACGGATCCGGCATGACACACAATGCAAAATAGCCTAAGTGTGTGGTGCTTAATTAATGTTTTATAATAAGTTTGAGGTTGACAGGGCCAGGTTCCTGCATAGTCATTTAGCCTGGCCCTGCCAATCAAGGAGGAGAGGGCGAGTGCCCAGACTGGCTTGGGCTCGCCCTTGGTGCACGAAACTAGTCATTTGCATATGAATTAAAAGTCCAGGGAAGGTACAGTCCTACGACCTATGGGGTGAAAGAGAATTGCCCCATACTAAGAGAAAAATTACTTTCCAACTGCAAGCGTAGCAATTGGAATAAATCTCAAGACCAGCATCCCATTTCCAGTATCCAAAATTTACAATATTATATTTTTCAAGAAAGGTATTGAGAGATCCCTCTAGAACTTGTTTGATGAATCAGCCATTATGACACCATGTGGCATAGAGTTTCATCACAAGAATCCCCATCTATGATTTCTTCTTGCGGTAATGAAGACCTTATTTTCATGATAATAAATTTTCAAGGTATAAAAAATATTTATAAAGATCTTTGTAGTGTGCCTTCACATATTTGGACATTGTAATTAGATCTTGCAAAAGCCATGGTTTTTCCAAGCTGACCAATCCCTAAATTTGATCATCTTGGTACTAGTCTTGGTACCACAATCCACTCATTCCCATAATTACTGTGGTCACCTTCCTCTGCACCTGCTCTATTTTAGCTATGGTATGTTCTTCTTATACACAGCTGTCCAAACTGTACACATTTTATGTGTGGTCTGATTAGTCATTGACATAGAGGCCGAGTGTCATATGCTAAGTTAAAATGCTTCATTTGATAAAAGGGTGTATTAGACAAGCGATTGTCGGGAGGGAAGTGTTCCAGATAGCTAGCAGAAGAAACTGCTGCTATTACATGTAGCAATCTCCTCTGCAGCATAAGGAGGAGCGATCACTATGCCATTGCTCATACCCATGCAGGACAGCTGTGTGCCGGCAGCAGATCGTGATTATACAGCACAATCTACCACAGGCACAGCGTGATCTGCCACCGGCAAATCCAGATCTTTCAGCATGCTGAAAGATCTGAATCGCCCAATGAACAAGTAACAGACAATCGGAGGCAGTATTGAACTGTCGATTTGTCCTTCTACAGGCCCAGATATGTTTGAGTTGTTTGTTGAGTTAAACCAGTATACACGCAAACTAACATTAAAACATCATTTTCTACTGAAGGACCTGGCCCCCAATCCCATTGTAACGACCAGCATCCACTCTCATGATAGCGAGGTAGAAGAAGATATGGTAGACATCCTGCAAGAGGATCTTTTTGATTGGCCTATCCCATCCCAGTTTAAACCCAAATCCACATTCTACCCACTAGAGAATAGAGGACCACATCTGGAAACCTTTTATAATATAGTCCTTGCTGACTTAAAAACTCTAGTTGGTCCGGGGCAGGTGGAAATGAAACCACCACCTAATCTCACTGGTCCACAAATGAAGGCCATTACTTCCCTAAAATCCAATAAGGCTATAGTTATTAAGAATGCAGACAAGGGTGGAGGAATCGTCATCCTAGGATCCTGTAGGATGAAAATTACTATACAAAACTTTTAGGAGACCCGAAGGATAAATTCAAGAAAACCCTAATTTCCTTCATAGATAGAAGGTATAATGATAAAATACTCACTAATAAAGAAACTCGATTCCTTAAAATAGCATTTCTGTCCACTCCGTATTTTTATTTCCTACCCAAAATTCACAAAACCCTGATTAACCCCCCCGGTCATCCGATTATTTTGGGGGTCGACTCCCTAACCTCGGCCCGCGCAGTAACAGGACTGTATCAGAGCAGGGCGCGCTGTGAATGGCACAGGCAGCAAAGCGATGCTGCCTGTGCCTGCAATCTCTCCGCCCAGTGCCGCCTCCTAGCTAATTTATTAACTGCACTTGCCTCTGTGAAATGTGCATGCACCGTCTTCCTGGCCTCTGCCAGTGCGCCTGTGCGAGATTACGGCGCTTCTCATCAATTATACAGAGACAAGTGCAGTGAATAAATTAGCTAGGAAGCGGCTCTGGGTGGGGAGGAGATCTGTGGATGACACTGAGGGGGATATCTGTGGATGACACTGAGGGGGATATCTGTGGATGACACTGAGGGGGATATCTGTGGATGACACTGAGGGGGATATCTGTGGATGACACTGAGGGGGATATCTGTGGATGACACTGAGGGGGATATCTGTGGATGACACTGAGGGGGATATCTGTGGGTGACACTGAGGGGGATATCTGTGGGTGACACTGAGGGGGATATTTGTGGATGACACTGAGGGGGATATCTGTGTATGACACTGAGGGGGATATCTGTGTATGACACTGAGGGGGATATCTGTGGATGACACTGAGGGGGGATATCTGTGGATGACACTGAGGGGGATATCTGTGGATGACACTGAGGGGGATATCTGTGGATGACACTGAGGGGGATATCTGTGGATGACACTTAGGGGGGATCTGTGGATGACACTTAGGGGGATCTAGGGAGGGGTGTGGGGATGTTGGGGTGGGAGGTCCTGGAGGGGTGTTTGGGTGGGAGCTCTGGAAGTGGTGGGAGGTCCGATAGGTATGTGGGGGTGGGAGATCCGGGAAGGGGGGCCCGTAATCTCGCACAGGCGCACTGGCCGAGGCATCGAAATGTGCATGCACCGTCTTCCTGGCCTCTGCCAGTGAGCTTGTGCGAGATTACGGAACTTCTCTTCAATTATACAGAGACAAGTGCAGTGAATAAATTAGCTAGGAAGCGGCTCTGGGTGGGGGATCTGTGGATGACACTTAGGGGGATCTAGGGAGGGGTGTGGGGATGTTGGAGTGGAAGGTCCTGGAGGGGTGTTTGGGTGGGAGCTCTGGAAGTGGTGGGAGGTTCGATAGGTATGTGGGGGTGGGAGATCCGGGAAGGGGGGCCCATAATTTTTTTTGCTATGGGGCCCAGTCATTTCTAGCTACGCCCCTGATTGGTAAGATTGGGCGGGCACTGGAGCGATAGAGCGCCCTGCTGGAGGAGAATGCCGGCGGGAGATGAAAGGAGGAGGGGCCTGCTCCTGGTGGTGTCGGGCACACGGCGCAAGCATGGCGGTGGAGGATCTGGTATGAAGCCTAAAGACCAGACATCAAGGTAGACCTGCAGAAGAAGGTGACAGCGCAGTATGTGATGTTTACATGTATGTAATGTATGTAGTGCAGTGTGTGATCATCACATACTGCACTACATACATTACACACATGTGTACATCACATGCCCCCTCACAGTAATAATGACAAGATATGTGCCCTTTTCACAGTAGTAATGCTCACACATGCCCCCTCACAGTAGTTATGCCTAGATATGTCCCCCTCACAGTAATAATGCCAAGATATGTGCCCTCTTCACAGACGTAATGCTCACAAATGCCCCCTCACAGTAGTTATGCCCAGATATGTGCCCCCTCACAGTAGTTATGCCCAGATATGTGCCCTCTTCACAGTAGTTATGCCCTGATATGTTCCCTCCTCACAGTAGTTATGCCCAGATATGTGCCCCCTCACAGTAGTTATGCCCAGATATGTGCCCTCTTCACAGTAGTTATGCCCTGATATGTGCCCTCCTCACAGTAGTTATGCCCAGATATGTGCCCCCTCACAGTAGTTATGCCCTGATATGTGCCCTCTTCACAGTAGTTATGACCTGATATGTGCCCTCCTCACAGTAGTTATACCCTGATATGTGCCCCCTCACAGTAGTTATGCCCAGATATGTGCCCCCTCACAGTAGTTATGCCAGATATGTGCCATCTTCACAGTAGTAATGCTCATACGTGCCCACTCACAGCGTTTGCATTTCTTTCTGGCAAAGCTACCTGGTTCCCGCCCGCGAAATTTATACCAAGTCTAGTGCGGCCCTCAGACGAAAAATGGTTGGGCACCACTGCATTAGATAATGAATTAGTAATCTCTGTTCTGACTAGACATGCACCCCTCCTTATCATGCTTTATTTTAATATATTTTTTTAAATTTTTATATATAGATTTCTTGTGTAGATGTGAAGTAATTTATTCACCCATCTATTTATTTATTCAAGTACTTACCGTTCCCTTTTTAGTCATATCCGTCAGAGTTTATACCTACATTTATATCTATTTATTCATTCATTCATTTATTGATTTGGGGGTTACCCTTTCAAAAAAAACCTTGAGAAAAAAAAAAAAAATATATATATATATATATATATATATATATATGTGGTAGGCAATTGAGAGTGCCGGATTTGTGAGAGGGGAGGCTGGGCTTTCACTATTTAAACCTGGCCCTCCTGCCCCCACTTGTCGGTTCGAACGCTTTCGAATCAGCTCGTGGGTCGGTGCCAGAGAAGTGCGTGCGTCACTGGAGGATCGGGTGGTCGGCTGCGTCGGGCTCGTCGCTACGGTGGTTAGGTAGGCAGGGTGGCTGCACACCCGTCTCGCTATGTATACCATGTGGGGCTGCCGAGCGTGCCGCCGGTCCCCAGCCGCACTGGCGACTGCCCGCACTCCCGATCACTTCGGGCACCCTGATCAGCTCCAGGCCCCCTGCTCCAAGCCCCCTGCTCCAGGCACCCCGATACAGGCACCCCGATCCAGACACCCCGGGCCGCTCCAGGCCCCTGCTCCAGGCACCCCCGCTCCCACATGCAGCATCCCCCAGGCGGGCACCCCTCACCTGTGGCTCCGCAGCGACGGGTCACACGTCCGGTCGCATACCCAGAGCATCGGTCACGCCGGCCGTCGGCTCCACAGCGCAGCTCACTGGCTTGCGGCGCTCCAGCAGGTCCTGGCTTGATAGAGGGCGACACCTACAGGCCCATACTGGTACTGCAGTCCAGGTGCAGGGCTCCTTGCTCAGGCACAGTGGCTAGGTACTAAGGCAGGCGTTAAAAAAAATAAATAAATAGGGAAATGTTTTAAGGATCTAATATAAAGAGGGCTTCAAGGAAGGGGGCTGGCCACTTCACTTTGCGCACGCAGCCGGGCCGCCCATAAGCCCATACGGTACGTCAGGAGTCAGGGGGTTGGTGCGGGCGCAGTCGCAATAAACCGGTGGTTAGCTAGGGAGCGGTTGCATGAGTGAAGGGTCACCCAGCCGGCGTGCGCTCACTCACATGTCTGTCCTTGTTTATTCAGGTCCACAGGTGGTTGGCTAACTTACGATACTGTGGGGTTTGTGACTGTCATGGCCGCCAGGTGAGTCAGGGGTGGTGCATGCGTGGGCCAACCCCCTCTTTTACTCCTGCATGGGCTTGGGGGACGGGGGATGGTGGCCTATTATGTCCAGGCCTCTGGATCATCTCTTACAGGGTGGCGCCTACAGTCGTGGCCTTTGGTGGGGGGGAAAGAAAGAAAGAAAAAAAAAAATGGTATAGATAGAAATATTGCTTTGCCAGGTCTGTCACGACTACAGACTCCTTATAAAGCCCTGCCACGACTGCAGGCATCAGTCTGTCACGACTACAGACCCGTTAAAAAGCCCTGCCACAACTGCAGGCATCAGTCTGTCACGACTACAGACTCGTTATAAAGTCCTGCCACGACTGCAGGCATCAGTCTGTCACGACTACAGACCCGTTATAAAGCCCTGCCACGACTGCAGGCATCAGTCTGTCATGACTACAGACTCGTTATAAAGTCCTGCCACGACTGCAGGCATCAGTCTGTCACGACTACAGACCCGCTCTAAAGCCCTGCCACGACTGCAGGCACAAATCCGTTACGACTATAGACTCATTATAAAGGCTGGCCACAACGGCAGGCAGTAGTCTCACGACGACAGACTTGTGAGCTAATACTACCACGTCTACAGGAGGTGATCCGTTACCGCTACTCACGATGCAGGGTCCCCTCGTGACTACAGGGGCGAGGCGGTCACATCCACGGACTCGGCCGCACTCCCGTTGGACTACAGGCATGGGGTGGGTATATCTGCGGGAGGTGGCGTCACGTCCACGCACGCAGGTCAGACACGGCCGGGGAGGGTAACTTCACGGTCACAGGCTAGGCCCGGTCAGGCCTCAGTCTCCCAGCGAGTCCCAGTCACGCCATATGCCCCAGCCGGGCAGTCAACAGCGTCTCCCGGCTACGATCACGAATACTACGGTACTTGGACCTGTTCATTGACTACGGACTTCAAAATCCCTGCCCGGCCAGGCCGGCAGACCTGGCAGCGCTTCTGGTCACGACCGTGGGCGCCGTCGGACCTCGGCCACGGACACTAGGTTCCCCCCTGGGGCAGATCTGGCCTGGACTGGCCAGTAGGTAGTGATTAGCCTTGATGTGGTTACTTGAGTTTGAATTTCTTTCAGTAGGGAGATGTCACAGGAATTTCTTCCGGAGGGGTCCTTATCTTCTCGGGACAGCGGGGAGCAGCAGTCCGTGCGGTCGGCGGAGCCGCCGATAAGGTTGTGGACTGTCCCTAGGCTGACGGCAGAATTATCAAGAAGGGGGATACCATTCCCAGCCGCCGCGAGGAAGGCGGAACTTCACCACCTTCTGACTACACAACCCGCGGCTCCTAGCCGAGATGAGGGGTCCCTTAGTGCCATTCTGACTTCCCTAACGGAGCTGCATGCTGCGGTCAACATCATGGGTACATCTGTGTCAGATATGCAGGCTAGGCTGGAGACTGTCAAGGGTCAGCCTGCAGCGTTCAATACAGGATTGCAGACAGGGTCTGTCGCCAGCTCATCAGCCTCCGCAGTGCCGGGTGGGTCCAGCTTTTCTGCGACTATAGCACCTTCCCATTTTGTTCCTCCTAATATCCAGCAGGATATTCTGGAAGGAAAAGACATCAATTTGGCGTCCCTGCTTGTGCCGGCACACGAAGCTCCGGACAACAAGACCATATCCCGTGGAGAGGTCTCTGTTGTGCTCAAGTCTAGGGACACAAGGCTGAACAGGAAACTCAATGTTGCCGAATTTGTGTTGGCGTTCAGCCTCTACCGAGACGTGGTGTGCTCTGCTAGCCCCCTGAGGAGGGAGGAGCTTGACCTATATTTATTCAAAATCGTTGATCTAGGGTACAAATATGGAGGCACTGCCTTCTATGAGTACCACCGCTCCTTCTCGGCAAAGGCTGCGGCCACACTCGCTCAGTGCAAGCATGTCATAGATTGGTCACAGATGGATACCGAGTTGTTTTGCCGCCACTTTGCGGGCCTCAAGGCTCCAACTTGCAATGGTTGAGCCCACACGGCCGGATGGTGTTCAGAGAGCGGTAGCACAGCTGCGCCTTTCGTATCAAGCGTTCTCCCCGTCCAGCCGGCGGGCAGGGCTTCCGCGTCCAGTGACAAGTTGGGGCGCCCGGTGAAGTACCTTGGTAAGTCACCATTATGCAATAATTTTAATTATGCAATATGCCACTACAACCAATGCAGATTGTTGCACTTATGTACCCAGTGTACCCAGGGCCCACCCCCGCGTCGCTTGCACGCAAAAAGGGGGGAATCACGCATGACTAAGCGTGGTTAACGCAGATCTCCTCGCCTGTTTCTTAGCCAGTCATCCAGACTCTGCCTGGGTACAGTATGTGCTCAAGGGTTTGCGGTACGGCTTCCACACAGGCTTGCTGGCTCTTCCTCAAGCCCCGCATGAGTGCGGGAACTTGGTGTCAGCTATCAGAGATCCCGAGACGGTCACACGATTAATTCAACTCGAGCTAGACAAGGGTTATGTGATTGGCCCAGTGCGGCAGCCTCCGTTTGATTGCTGGAGGGTCAACCCGGTCGGTGTGGTGACAGGCAAATTTTCCAATAAAAAGAGATTGGTGTACGATTTGTCGGCCCCACATTCCTTATCAGTCCCCAGTCTGAATTCATTGATCCCCTCGGAAGAATTCTCCATGAGGTACGCCTCTATTGATGAGGCTATTGAGGTCATACTCAAGTTCGGGAGAGGGGCCTGGTTATCCAAGGCGGATATCACAGACACCTTTAAATTGCTCCCCATCCAGCCGGAGCTCTGGCAGTGGCATGGGATCAAGTGGCAAGGGCAGTACTACTTTGCCAGAAAACTGACCTTCGGGTCCAAGTCGAGTCCATGGCTCTTTGATCAGTTGGCTAGCGCTTTGCATTGGGTGTTATCAGATGTCTTCAGGGTCAGCCATGTCACGCATTACCTGGACGACTTTCTTCTTGTCGAGCCCCTGAACGGCAGCCGCAGGACCTACAGCGCTTGCAGACGGTATTTTCAGACCTCAATGTGCCAATAGCTTCTCATAAAGTAGAAGGCCCCGACACCACCATTACCTTTTTGGGCATACGTTTAGACACGGTGCGCTTGCAAGCGAGTCTCCCACCTGATAAATTAGACAGGATTAGGCAGGTCGTGCATAGGTGGGCTCAAGTGAGAGTGGCTTCCAGAGCGGACCTGCAATCCCTGTTAGGCATGCTCAATTTTGCCATGCGCATTATTCCCCAAGGTAGGTCCTTCATATCTAGGCTTTTGGCGCTGCTCCCACAGGCCCGCGCACAGAACGAGATGGTACGGTTAGGTCCAGAGGCCATGGCCGACCTGATGATGTGGGACAGGTTTTTGACACACTGGAATGGCGTGTCGCTCTTCATTCCGGAGGTCTCAAACCAGTCTCCAGTACTCCACACTGATGCCTCATCGTCAGTCGGCTTTGCCGCACTGCACGGCAACCATTGGTTCGCTGGCCCTTGGCCGCCGGAGGTCGCATCCATTCCAGGTTTCTCTTTGTGTTCCGTCTTGTTTGAGGTATATCCCTTAGTGGGGGCAGCAGTGGCCTGGGGCGAGCTGTGGAGAAACTGTACGGTACTGTTTCTCACGGACAATACGGCAGTTGTGGACATCGTCATGAAGGGCAGGTCTAGTTCCAAACTGGTCATGTCATTCGTGAGGAGGTTCGTCTGGCTATCTTTGATGCATAATTTTCGTTTCGTATGTAGGCACATCAGTGGAGAGCGCAATATCGCTGCAGATGCCTTATCCCGCCCTAATTTTCCACTTTTCTTTCAGGTTTGTCCAGGGGCAGATCACTTGCCAACGCCAATTCCGCACCAGGCCCAGCTGCGCTTGGATTAGTCTCTCATCTCACCGTAGCTAAGAGACTGATGGCTAAATCCTTGTCCCGCAATACTCTGAGGGCTTACAAGACAGCTTGGCGCCTGTTTCAGAAATATGAAAACACCTACCCGGCCACAGGCCTGGGGCCTATCACTCACCTATTGGGCTTTGTTGGGTTTTGCCACTCTCAATTAAACCTATCCTATAGTACGGTTAAACTATACCTGGCAGGCATTCAGCACCACCGGTACATCCTATATCCGGACCTACCATCACTTTTCTCTGCCCACCCTATCAAAGCGGCATTGAAGGGTTTGCGCAAGGTGTCTGTTGCGAAACGACAGGTGCGTCAGCCCTTTACCGGCCACTTGTTCAGGTTAGTGATAGACAAACTAGAGGGCGAACCATTCGGCCCAAAGGTAAGCGCGCTGGTAGTAACAGCCTTGTATCTGGCCTTCTATGGGTTCCTCAGGCCAGGCGAGCTTATGGGCATCAACACGCCGGCCGGGTGCTTGCAGAAAGGTCAGCTCGTCCGGCGCGAGTCCATCTATGTGCTCACCTTGGCCTCATCCAAGACGTCACGGCCGGGGGAATCGGTGGAGGTCAGATACTTCCCCACGGCCAATAGATGGTGTCCGGTGCGAGCCTTTGATGCTTGGCTACGTAGCATTGAATCCAAGCTGACATCCTCTCCCCTACTCGAACTAGGCAATGCACGGCTAACCACCGCGGCCTTTCTTAGGTACATTCGGGTGCTGTTGGCAGGGTCAGGGGTCGATCCTCTCTCGATCACAGGACATTCCTTACGCATTGGCGCTGCAGCCGCGGCGTCCATGCATCAGGTGCCGGCACATATCATTAAACGGTTGGGTCGCTGGAGTTCCGCATGTTACATGCGTTATATCCCGGATCCGCAAAACGAAATGTCACTGGCTTTTCAAGTTTTGGTGTTGTAATTTCTGTCATTAAAAGCTTTTCTAAACTCCTACGCATGGTTCTTTTGGCCCATTTAGGCGACCCTTTAATAAGCAGTTCCGGTATAACTCTGCTGCTTCTAGGTAGGAGGGGGAGTATAGGCTTAGGTAGGGTATCCTCTCATCATGAGCCGATCCGAGCACAAGTGGTAGGCAATTGAGAGTGCCGGATTTGTGAGAGGGGAGGCGGTGCTTTCACTATTTAAACCTGGCCCTCCTGCCCCCACTTGTCGGTTCGAACGCTATCGACCCACCCAGGAGCCCTCCCTTCTTTCAGGTCTCATCATTGGGGTAGCCCCCTTTAGGCTATCCTTCAATAAGCAGTTCCGGCATAACTCTGCTGCTTCTAGGTAGGAGGGGGAGTATAGGCTTAGGTAGGGTATCCTCTCATCATGAGCCAATCCGAGCACAAATATATATATATATATATATATACAGTTGCAAGAAAAAGTATGTGAACCTTTGGAATAATATGGATTTCTGCACAAATTGGTCATAAAATGTGATCTGATCTTCATCTAAGTCACAACAATAGACAATCACAGTCTGCTTAAACTAATAACACACAAAGAATTAAATGTTACCATGTTTTTATTGAACACACCATGTAAACATTCACAGTGTAGGTGGAAAAAGAAGGAAAAGTATGAACCCTTGGATTGAATAACTGGTTGAACCTCCTTTGGCAGCAATAACTTCAACCAAACGTTTCCTGTAGTTGCAGATCAGACGTGCACAACGGTCAGGAGTAATTCTTGACCATTCCTCTTTACAGAACTGTTTCAGTTCAGCAATATTCTTGGGAAGTCTGGTGTGAATCGCTTTATTGAGGTCATGCCACAGCATCTCAATCGGGTTGAGGTCAGGACTCTGACTGGGCCACTCCAGAAGGCATATTTGCTTCTGTTTAAGCCATTCTGTTGTTGATTTACTTCTATGCTTTGGGTCGTTGTCCTGTTGCAACATCCATCTTCTGTTGAGCTTCAGCTGGTGGACAGATGGCCTTAAGTTCTCCTGCAAAATGTCTTGATAAACTTGGGAATTCATTTTTCCTTCGATGATAGCAATCCGTCAAAGCAAAGCAGCCCCAAACCATGATGCCCCCACCACCATACTTCACAGTTGGGATGAGGTTTTGATGTTGGTGTGCTGTGCCTCTTTTTCTCCACACATAGTGTTGTGTGTTTCTTCCAAACAACTCAACTTTGGTTTCATCTGTCCACAGAATATTTTGCCAGTACTGCTGTGGAACATCCAGGTGCTCTTGTGCAAACTGTAAACGTGCAGCAATGTTTTTTTTGGACAGCAGTGGCTTCCTCTGTGGTATCCTCCCATGAAATCCATTCTTGTTTAGTGTTTTACGTATCGTAGATTCGCTAACAGGGATGTTAGCATATGCCAGAGACTTTTGTAAGTCTTTAGCTGACACTCTAGGATTCTTCTTCACTTTACTGAGCAGTCTGCGCTGTGCTCTTGCAGTCATCTTTACAGGACGGCCACTCCTATGGAGAGTAGCAGCAGTGCTGAACTTTCTCCATTTATATACAATTTGTCTTACCATGGATTGATGAACAGCAAAGGCTTTTGGAGATACTTTTATAACCCTTTCCAGCTTTATGCAAGTCAAAAATTCTTAATCATAGGTCTTCTGAGAGCTCTTTTGTGCGAGGCATCATTCACATCAGGCAATGCTTCTTGTGAAAAGCAAACCCAGAACTGGTGTGTATTTTTTTATAGGGCAGGGCAGCTGTAACCAACACCTCCAATCTCATCTCATTGATTGGACTCCAGATGGCTGACACCTCACTCCAATTAGCTCTTGGAGATGACATTAGTCTAGGGGTTCACATATTTTTTACACCTGCACTGTGAATGTTTACATGGTTTGTTCAATAAAAACATGGTAACATTTAATTCTTTGTGTGTTATTAGTTTAAGCAGACTGTGATTGTCTATTGTTATGACTTAGATGAAGATCAGATCACATTTTATGACCAATTTGTGCAGAAATCCATTTAATTCCAAAGGGTGCACATACTTTTTCTTGCAACTGTATATATATATATATATATATATATATACAGTACAGACCAAAAGTTTGGACACACCTTCTCATTCAAAGAGTTTTCTTTATTTTCATGACTATGAAGGCATCAAAACTATGAATTAACACATGTGGAATTATATACATAACAAACAAGTGTGAAACAACTGAAAATATGTCATATTCTAGGTTCTTCAAAGTAGCCACCTTTTGCTTTGATTACTGCTTTGCACACTCTTGGCATTCTCTTGATGAGCTTCAAGAGGTAGTCCCCTGAAATGGTCTTCCAACAGTCTTGAAGGAGTTTCCAGAGATGCTTAGCACTTGTTGGCCCTTTTGCCTTCACTCTGCGGTCCAGCTCACCCCAAACCATCTCGATTGGGTTCAGGTCCGGTGACTGTGGAGGCCAGGTCATCTGGCGCAGCACCCCATCACTCTCCTTCATGGTCAAATAGCCCTTACTTTCAAAGTTTTCCCAATTTTTCGGCTGACTGACTGACCTTCATTTCTTAAAGTAATGATGGCCACTCGTTTTTCTTTACTTTCTGCTTTTTTCTTGCCATAATACAAATTCTAACAGTCTATTTAGTAGGACTATCAGCTGTGTATCCACCTGACTTCTCCTCAACGCAACTGATGGTCCCAACCCCATTTATAAGGCAAGAAATCCCACTTATTAAACCTGACAGGGCACACCTGTGAAGTGAAAACCATTTCAGGGGACTACCTCTTGAAGCTCATCAAGAGAATGCCAAGAGTGTGCAAAGCAGTAATCAAAGCAAAAGGTGGCTACTTTGAAGAATCTAGAATATGACATATTTTCAGTTGTTTCACACTTGTTTGTTATGTATATAATTCCACATGTGTTAATTCATAGTTTTGATGCCTTCAGTGTGAATCTACAATTTTCATAGTCATGAAAATAAAGAAAACTCTTTGAATGAGAAGGTGTGTCCAAACTTTTGGTCTGTACTGTATATATTTATTTATTTATTTATTTTAATATTTCCTAAAACCCCTTAATTAAATGCATGTTTTAGTATATAGTTAGATGGATTTCCCTCTTGACTCCTAATCCCATTGTGTATATGGATTTAATTTTATATATATATACATATGTTTTTGGGGAAAGACCCTTCCTTTTTCCATTTCCTTCTCCCCTCAACAGCTAACAGAATAGATGACCACAGGATGTGTACAATTATATATATTTTATCTTTATTTTATTATCCATACTTATTAAATGTTCCCAATTCTCCAGGTGGCACCACCCTAAGGCCTCTTCCATCCGGGAGGCATCGCGCTGCGGTGCTCCTCTACCTGTGGAGCGCATCTCTGTCCGTTATGCATTCCACGGGCCTCCATATCGGAGTGCTTCCTACTGTTATGATGTACTTACAGTTACGATGCGTTCCACAAGTGGAACGCACTTCCGGTCCCCACCAGTACGGACCGGTAGCCACCGGGGTTGGAAGTCCGAGCGTACTCAAAGCCACTCCAGCCCTCAATGAACATATCCCCGCCAAGCCATTTTAATTATATACCACATCTATTTATTTTCTACGGCTCTAGGGGAAAATGGGGCTTCTGTACATTACGGCCCAGGTGTACTTCTGGTTCCGAGCTGCGGATCCGGAAATAAACCCTTCATCACCCTTTACAGCAATTTTAATTTGATTAACTTCAGGCGGCATTTTTATATTCACCATATTTATCAGATCTTGTAACCATATCCATACATAGACCAATTTTAAATGGTTATACTGAATATGTTCCACCAAATGGAGATCACTTCCGGTTCTGGGTTTCAGGACAGGAAGTGAATCCCCCCACCATGTGGAACACATCTATCCATGTGTTCTTAGACTATAAAACACTGTATTCCTGTATGTACCCTTTGATGCTCCTGAAGAAGGGGTTTTTAAATGCCCCGAAACGCATCAAGCTGTTTGTAACAAGAAAATTACTTTGTACCTTGGAAGTCCGTTGGGTCATCTATCAATAGTACAATGAAGGAATTACCAACCTATAGGCGACCTCGGCGAGGGAGGGTTCGGTGTCAAGTGTTATGTGCTTATCTTGCACCACCCTCCCTGGTGACGTGAGTACTAAACAAGATTGTTTGTACTTTCTTTTACCAAAAACTCTAGTAGTCGTTCTAGATTGGTTTTAAAGCGAACCTTTCATCTGCATTTCACTTAATAAACTATCAAAAGTACCTTATACATCATCCTCATTGTGTTATCATACAGTCTTGTCCCGCTTTTCTGCCATGTATATGCATGAAAAAATCGCCTTATAAAGTACTCTTCTCCAGCTCCACAAGTCACGGTAGAAGTCAAGGGGGTAGCCCTTCCCTCACTCCAGGCTGTAACTCCCCTGCCCTAACCCCGCCTCTATGCAGTCTAATTGACACCCGGCTCGGTCGCCGGGACCGCGCTTGTACAGGCGGCGCATGCGCCGTCTGACTCAAGAGCGATCCTGTAACTGAATCGCGCATGCGCCGTCCCCGATGCCTGCCTGTCTTCTCTTCCTCACGTGCGCGGGGACGGCATCGGGGACGGCATCGGGGACGGCGCATGCACGATTCAGTTACAGGATCGCGCTTGAGTCCGACGGCGCATGCGCCGCCTGTACAAGCGCGGTCCCGGTGACTGAGCCGGGTGTCAATTAGACTGCATAGAGGCGGGGTTAGGGCAGGGGAGTTACAGCCTGGAGTGAGGGAAGGGCTACCCCCTTGACTTCTACCGTGACTTGTGGAGCTGGAGAAGAGTACTTTATAAGGCGGTTTTTTCATGCATATACATGGCAGAAAAGCGGGACAAGACTGTATGATAACACAATGAGGATGATCTATAAGGTACTTTTGATAGTTTATTAAGTGAAATGCATGTGACAGGTTCGCTTTAAGGCTATAGCCTCATGTTAGTTCCTTATTCATGATTCTATTTTGTGATTTCGCCCTTTGGATACATGGGTTCACGAACAGTATTTTCCTCCAAAGGTCTATAGGGGTGCATTAGAGCTATAAAAGGTGTCCGCCTCCTTCTCACGTTTTCTCCTGCCACCCCTCCACTGGACCCTGATCACTTGGCGCTCCACCGATCATCTCTTTTTTCCGTGATTATACAGCACAATCTACCACAGGCACAGCGTGATCTACCACCGGCAAATCCAGATCTTTCAGCGTGCTGAAAGATCCGAATCGCCCAATGAACAAGTAACGGAAAATCAGAGGCAGTGTTGAACTGCCAGAAAATCTACCTGTCTAATACACCTTTTAAATGGAATCTCCAGAAAAATCCCAGGTCCCAATGAAAGTACCAAGCTGGGCAGCAGGTATATGGATAATGAAGTCAGAAGTCAAGCTGAGACAAACCAGATAATGAACAGTGAATGTCTTTACAGATAACAGGAAACTATAGAACCTATTTCTCAGATACAAAAGGAAAAACACGGATAGCATGACAGCTATATGAATAATGTGGGGTTTATATACAGTATGTGCTGTTCTTTAGTTGCCATGCTTCAAACTGAGCAAGTGTTTGCTGGGTTAGGTTCCTCCACAACAAAAGGTGTCCTTAGGGTCCATGAAAAAAGCTCATGAGTAGATCCTAAAAGTTTAAATACAGGTTTATTCTTGCAACTGTACAGCTAAGTTCTCTTCATACTTGCCTACATTGCCTATTGTGAACATATGGGACTACTACAGACCTCTGTGGGTATTTACTTGTCTAAGAAAGTTTTTCCTATCTCAGAAAGTGATGGCATATCCCTTTATACTAAATTTCCCCACACTAGTTATAGTGGCATATAAACACTGTGAATACAACTTAGCTCATATGGTACATGGCCACTTCATCCATTAGATCTAGAGATGGATTTGTACTGTGCCAGATCTATTACTATTATTTATGCTGCATAAGAGGGAGAAAGCCATGTAAAGGCTTAACAATGGCAGTAATGTTTACATGTGACTACAGCAAGAAGGAGGTAGAACTGAACTCAACTGAATCAGGAAGTTGTTTGTATTAGCACGGGCCCTCAGCGTGGACAATTTATAATGAGGGTATTATTTGAAGTCAGTTTTACTCGATTCTGCATTGTATCCGTTGCACAAAATTCATCAGATTAAGCATTATTGGTTAAATTTGGAGCTTCTTTAAACCTAACACTGTTGTCTAGAAATGTTACTCTAGTTGTTTTATGCGACCCCTCTACTGCATTCTGTGCCTGCCTCTACACCACTTCCCTGAGCAGGCACTGCCGCTGCATCACTCACGCAGTGTCTTTTATGCCGGCGATTCAGAGCTTATTGCCCTCCTCTGCCCACCAGCAGCTGCGGCCTGCATTCCTTCTAAAGCCTCCCAGCCCTGCTTCTGGGGCATGCACACACACTCTGGGGCTCTTAAGAAGCAAGCGTGCATGCATCCTTATCTTCCCCAGCCTATGGCTGGTCACCTTGGGTATTTAAGGCACCTTTCCCTAGGAAAGGGGTCCTGAACTTTAGGTACCTAGCTTGTTAGTTCCTAATAAAGGCATGCCCTTCGAATTGTCTGTCTGTGTACCAACTTCTACCTGTTAACCAATTCTGACCCTCCACTGCCTGACCTGACCTTAGCCTGTTTACTGTATTGATCCTTTGCTGCCTGAACTAGGACTAGTTTCATAAATTCACACAAAATCGGCCTGGTTCCTGACTGTGAATATTGTCCGACCCTTTGATGGTTCACATCGACTCCTGTAGGTCAGTCGCCAACCACACTGGAACTCTTCCAAGAGGTAGCAGCCTAATGGCTCCCCTGCAGTGAAGACCATATCCCTGTAAAGGGGTTCAAGGGTGAAAAACAGGGGACTGGTTAATGCCCTTAGGTATAGCCAAAAGTCAAACAGGTTAGTTGGGGCAGTGGTTTTATACCCACTGTCCGTAAAACTTTTTTTTTTCTGCAATGACAAATCTGGAGTGAAACTAATTAACATAGCTAACCATGCCCACTCCCTCTTCCATACTTTTTAAAACTGGAGTTTTGAAATAATTTTTGCACAAATAAGCCCAGAAAGCCCATAAGCCCAATGTTGTGCCTTTTTAAAGCAAGAGTGCAGGGCATGATAAATTTCCCATATGGTTTCTAAGAATGAACATGAAGAAAATTTCGAGTAAACCCTTAAGCCAACATGATGACTTTTGATTTGGAGTAAACAAGTATATTGGAAGCGACTTCTACTATAGGCTCAGTCACAAGCTATACTTAGCAGTCTTTTGAAGAATATTCTGGTCATGTCAGCTGACTAATTCTTAGGTAGAAATCATTGTTTTTGTAAATAAGAAGGTAAATTAAAATGATAATTTCCGTCAGAAAAGAACAAGATGTAATAAGCAGGGAGCACGACTTGCTTATGCTTAGAATCTATTCTGCTTATTGTTTGAGGGGAAATATTATTAAGACAGTAGTTATTAAACAGGAATTTCATTATTTGTTCTGTAATTAAGACAGCATTTATTTAAACAGCTTTCATTAAATGCAATGTTCTAGTGTAAGGGGTGGCCATGGTTACAAAATTGTATTTATTCTTAAACAGGAACTTTGTAATTTACCTTTGTGGAAAATGTTCAAAGTGTAATTATATTGTTCCTACTGATAATATGGTGCGCTGTCTTTGATTGCAAGTTTAAAAAAAATCCATTCAAAATAATATGGTTAGTTCAGGAGTTTTGACTTGTTTGCATTATATTGTTTGGATCTGATTTGTTTGGACTGATTCGAGCCACCATACTGTGATTAAATCAAATATTCCAACTTTTCTACGAGCACTCTTTACTCCATTAACAGTGTGTGTGAAGTGGAATAGCTGAAGGCTTAGCTTTTCTCTCCCTGTCAGAATATGACATGGCATTTAAGGTCTGTTTTCAGTATGCTTACCAAGTTTGGCTAAAACAGAAGCACAGGAGCTACACTGTGTTTAATCAAGTACCCAGACAGGCAAACCGTTTAATGCTCTTTTAAGTTCTTCTTTTATACAAGCATAACATTTACATTGCACAGGTGTTGAAAGAGATAGTAGTGTTCATGTCTTTGACTTGTGTAAAAAATGTAACTGTAACGTATTGTATTCATTTGTTGTTACTATACATATTTTTTATATATTTACTTTTTTTTTAAATCAAATTAAAGTGCAACAAGATAGTTTTTTGCGTGTAACAAACATAAAAAATAGAAAAGTGAACTTTGACAAATAAGTACAGTTTTTTTCTTATTTTTCATAGCAAAAAAATGTGGATGTTACGGTATGAGTTACCTTTGGAGATCTTGATTTCATACCAAATTAAATCATTTCAGTTCATTAAAAGATGGACTGTGAAAGATAAGGCCCCTTTACGTGGTCTGACTGTGCAAGCAACTATTTTATTGAACTGTGTGTTCCCAATAATTGACTGTTAATCAGTGGAGATAAGAGCCGCACTTACTTGCAGCAATAATCTCCACTCAATGGGGACGAGAGATTGCTATTGCAATTGCTTGTCCCCATAGAGATCCATTGTTCCTGGGCAGCAGATTCCTGTTTACACAGCACGATCTGCTACCCAGAAATAATGATCCTTGTTTCCCACAAGTTCTGCCCTTTAGGCTGCATCATAAGCATTTGATTGTTGATGTATGATTATCCTACAGTATGACAGAGCAGCAGCTACTTTATACTGGGTTTTGCAGTAACAAATACAGTAACTGATCCTAGATAATTAAAGTCCATTTGGACAAAAGTCATACAGTTAGAAATTGAGTATACAGTATGTTCAGAAATAATAGCTGGGTGCTTTGAGTCTTTGAGGCAGCTTACTGAAAATGTAAAGGATGCTGAAAGTCAATAATGTGAATAGCATAGCTTGCAGTTTCAGTTTCAAGGTCCTGATGGAAATCTGTACCCGAACCCCCCCAAGTAGTCACTTGTTATTTAAATTAATACTATTAAATTACTACTATCCTGACTATCCTGATTATTATGGTTGTTTGGCCCCCAGTACCCAAGTGGCATTCTCTGAAGCAACTATAGCTATGTTAGGTTAGTTTCACACTATCACTCTGTAACCAGCACTCCGCCCTGCCTCCATGCTGGATGTTGAATGAGGCATTAGTGTACATTTTGGCCAAAGCATAATAAGCCACTCACCACGTCAAGGTCGCCTCTATGAGTGGTCCCTAACACTAGTTCCTACCTGTTATGGGCCATGATAGCCACACTGATGTACACTAATGCCTCATTCAACATCCAGCATAGAAGCAGGGCAGAGTGCTGGTTGCAGAGTGCTATTGCATTTGTGTTTTTGCGTTTGTATGTGTATTTCGCCATAGCGATGTGCACCTGCATACAGGGTTGTGCTGACTGAACCCCCCACATTTTTTTCTTTGTAGTATATATTGGAGGCGTGGCGATCTCCATGCAGTCATGCACACCTGACCAGTTAGTCTGCCCTGGAGGCTGGTTTGAAAGTCAGTATAAAACTGAGTCTGCTTTTACAGCGCCTACCAGTAGCCATTTGGCTCCAGGAGAAGTATATAGTGGGCTCAGCATGCATGTTGGTACTTGCATCCCTGGATCCGATGAAAGCTGTCACGGCACCGGACGGGGTTAAAAGCAGAGTGTCCCTGGCGTGCATGCTGTACCTGCGCTCCCTGGACTTTGTGTGGCTATCATGGCCCATAACAGGTAGGTACTAGTGTTAGGGACCACTCATAGAGGCGACCTTGACGTGGTGAGTGGCTTATTACGCTTTGGCCAAAATGTACACTAATGCCTCATTCAACATCCAGCATAGAGGCAGGGCAGAGTGCTGGTTGCAGAGTGTTATTGCATTTGTGTTTTTGCATTTGTATGTGTATTTCGCCATAGCGATGTGCACCTGCATACAGGGTTGTGCTGACTGAACCCCCCACATTTTTTCTTTGTAGTATATATTGGAGGCGTGGTGATCTCCATGCAGTCATGCACACCTGACCAGTTAGTCTGCCCTGGAGGCTGGTTTTAAAGTCAGTATTTCGCATAGAGATGTGCACCTGCATACAGGGTTGTGCTAACTGAACCCCCCACATAGTTTCTCACTATCATTACACTGCATGCAACAATTCTTGCCCGGGTCTCCGCTGGGTCCCATTATAGTTAATGGAACTGGTGGGTACTTGGTAACATCCAGTTAAGCCTGATACAGATAGCTGGTTTTGCAGAGCTGTAATGCATTTGTGAAAGAAGCCTTACTAACAAATAGCCTGAGCAATCAGGTTTTCTGTGAGAATATTGAAAGCCTTTATTCCATAATATATTCTGAATATGTAACTGAAGTTACTGAGATAGAAAAAGAAGTGCATAGGCCAGCTCGTGGTCAACATTGATCTCACTGCAGTTAGAGCATTTACACTGCCACACTTAGAATAAAAACAACTCTTTTCGTAATGTGTCCCCCTGAGCATTACTACAAAGCTACACTGCTGCAAGGCAAGCTCTGGGCAAAATCAATCTCCTTCCTCCTCTGACAGCTGCTTACTTTCCCTACAGAAGAAGTTGTTTCAGCTATACTGTCATGTAACTGCAGAAGCTCTTCTTCTATTCAGAAAAGCAAGACAGAAAGCTGTTTCCTTTGGCTGTTTTTCAGTGAACGAAGACCACTATGAGAGAACTGGTTTCGGGGACAATGACTGAGCATGTGTGAACATTGCTATACATTGTTAACACCAGGTGACTCCATGCTGTGTAAGAAAATGTCATATAGTTACTCTTCATTGGATCATATTGGGTCATTTTTTTGTGACTGGGAATTTCCCACTATGATCAATTTAAACATTTTGCATTGCTCTTATCAAAAAACTGCAGTTAAAGAAAATTCTCAAAGCAATTACTTATTTAGGGAAAAGCATGAGGAAAACCGTTCTAATCATTTGTATTTACAATGTCACAATGGATGCTTTCTGATTTTTAAACATAATGCAATATTATACAAAGGAAACCCTGTAGTAAGTAAACACTGCATACAATTTGCGAATTATTACCACATTTACTTGTTTATTTACATTGACAGTTATCCAATATACATATCACTGGTGAAAAAGTAACTGCCCCTTCAACATAAAAGATGTTTGTGCCAATAGTATCAACAATAATCTTACCAAACATTTCCCAGAGTCAGATAGCAGTCACATCCCTGTTGAATCTAAATCTCATTATGTAATGAAGGTTACCATGTGAGTGAGTCAAAACAAACTTTCCACAAGAACACTATACAAAGACCACCAAATTCCAGAAAGCTAGATTTTGAAATGTATCAGTCTGGCAAGTTCAGCAAAACATTTCTAAGCTTAGCCATACATTTTGCTGATAGCTCTTCTGACCCCTATGCTTGGCTGAGCATGCACATGTCTAAAACAAGGAAAGAGGGAAAAAGCTGCTGCCAGACACCTCTATCAATGGCTTATCTCCCTGAGAACAAAAAGATTGTGCAGTTAAAATCCAACTGCCCCATACTTATCTCCCCTGACATATGATGTCTCAGGAGAGTTGGGAAGCCTCCATACACATTATATGGACTGCAAGTCAAGTGGGTCTGGGTTACATTTTGCTAAAGTGTGTGGCCAGCTAAAGGTGCATTTAGATACACCAATTATCAGGCAGATTATCAGGAAGGACTGTTCCTGCAAACGGTTGTTCCCAACAATCTGCCCGTCTGAATGTGCCGCTAATCACCCAATGAATGAGCGAATGCTCGTTCATCGGGTAATTCTGTCGTCCATGCAGGCACCACTGATTATGACTTCTGTCAGAAAATTGTGTGGTCTAAACAGCAATCTGCTGCTCACAAGCCATGATTCTGTATTAGGACGAGGGATCATTATAGCAATCCCCTGTCTTCGTACACTGAAGGAGATTGCTGCATGTAAATGCAGCGTTCTCTTTCACTGAACAAGCAGTCGACTGTCGGAAAGGATCGCCTCCTTCCCGACAATCGGCCACTGCATCGCCCCATGTAAACCCAGCTTTAAGACTATGGGACCCCACTGATCCACTGTGAGTACCATTAAAAGACAGGAAACTATGGTAAACTGTGGCTGCTCTACTAAAATTATTTAAGAGGCATCACAAAGTATGACAAGTGGACACATCTACTTGGGACAGAGCCTCAAGTGTGGTCATTGTTCATGATTAAACAATATGAAATAGAATATGAAAATAGGATTGGGAGAGTATTAATAAGGTAGAAACTACTACTTTCATCCAAACAAATTCCCAGCTATTTGGGAAGATTTTCTATGGAAAAATAAGTCAAAAGAGGAACCTTGAAGCTACTGGGTCCCAAAACAATCTGTACAGTCTCTCCTACCTACCTGTAATAACACTGGTTATTTGCAAGACTGCAAAACTTGACATTACCTATAGTAATTGCTTTTCCCAAGTTCTAAGTCATGATTCTTGATACTCAGATACCATCAGGATTTAGCAGAGCAGAATTACATAACAACAGGACTTCACCAGAAAATATATACAGTATAAAGCACGTATCAGAGGAGTAAGCAACAAATACAGAATAACAAACTTACTGACAGAAACAGATGAGGAAGAGGGAGTACAGTAAAGGAACATACAGCAGATGGCAACAGCATACAAGTGTTGAATGTAGTCAAGTCCAACAAAACTAGAAAATCAAAACCCAAACAGCAGCCAGAAAGCTGAATCCGCAACACAACAACAATAAAAACAACTATAAGAACATGGAACCACATATGGACTCAAATAAAGTCATTTGACTAGTATTCAAAATACTGAAAACACACAGCACAGCCTTTACTATACCCAGCAAAGAGACACAGAAACTAAAGGTATTTAAAAGTATAACAATAATAAAAGACCTGCAAAAAGTATGAATAATAGGAGGGCACTCAAAATATCTGGGACCACCAGGAAACAAATGTCTATTACCACATTTAATATAAAAAGTTAAAAACATAAAATAGTACATACATGAGATCAAATATAATACGGTACAAGCGTGGTATGAATGTGCCCTCTTGGGCATAAAATGCATGGATGGCACCAAGCAAGCAATGCGATGGTACCACACAGGTAATATAGTAGCCGCTCTTACAAGCTGTGGGCTAAGTCCTGGGTAAGTAATCTGGATCCCAATGTAATGTCCTCTGGGAATCTATATTGATGTTGGTCTATAAATTAGACCGCACTGCCATAGGTAGCGTAGCGATGGTATATCGATAAATATAGCCCCATGAGGCAAGGTACATTACCCCTCTTCTTTTGTTTGGCAGAGATGGAAAACAGTCTTTGCTTCGCCGCCCGGACTCACCTCGGCGTCCCGTGTGGTCTCTAGGTCTGATACGCGATGTCCCACGTGACCTGGCGGCACACAACGTGATACATGTGGCTCATTAGGGAACAGGTCGATTAGTGCTATGTTGGGTCCTAGAGTCCGGACCATGAGATTGTCCACAAATCCAGTCGATAAAGATCCAGGGGGCTACCTGTTGGTATCAGCACCTTAAGTACTCGACAGGGGGACTTGAAAGAAAAAGAAGAACTTTGCTGTCTCAAACCGGACGCGTTTCAGGAATCACACCCTTTCCTCAGCGGTAATGACAGCATCTAGATCCAATACACCTTATATACCCTCCATTATTTCAATGAGGGATTCTGGGAACTTAGTGGAGTAGAACACCCGACATGGAACATTTGTATCTCTCACTTGCTCATGTGGTATTGGTACATTTGACATTATGACAATCTCTTCAAATACATAAGTTTCTGGGCTAAAATCAAAATAACAACATAATACAACATACATCAACTTTGTTTCCCATCCATCTACATCCCGGGATGTCCATATTACTTTGTAGTAAAAAAAAAAGCACCTGCGGTAGAGGTGCGTTTTTTGCAATATGAGTGTGTTTATTAGGGCCATCAACTTGGAGCAATAGTCTTCACTATATCTGGCTAGAGCAACCTTGGGAAACATCCAGAGGTGTACATACGAGACCTTAGACCATGGGAATGTTAAGTCATGGTTAAGTTTAAGTCATGATTCTTGATACTCAGATACCATCAGGATTTAGCAGAGCAGAATTACATAACAACAGGACTTCACCAGAAAATATATACAGTATAAAGCACGTATCAGATGAGTAAGCAACAAATACAGAATAACAAACTTACTGAGAGAAACAGATGAGGAAGATGGAGTACAGTAAAGGAACATACAGCAGATGGCAACAGCATACAAGTGTTGAATGTAGTCAAGTCCAACAAAACTAGAAAATCAAAACGCAAACAGCAGCCAGAAAGCTGAATCCGCAACACAACAACAATAAAAACAACTATAAGAACATGGAACCACATATGGACTCAAATAAAGTCAATGGACTAGTATTCAAGATACTGAAAACACACTGCACAGCCTTTACTATACCCAGCAAAGATACACAGAAACTAAAGGTATTTAAAAGTATAACAATAATAAAAGACCTCTCCGCTTGCACCAGACTAAGCAAGTTGGTAACAGAACTAGCTTCACATGTAATGAAGTTGCATAGCAACTTTCTCACACAAAGTTAGCAAGAAATAAGCAAAAGATACCTGTTGCTCATAATACTACTATGCACCATACACTGCGTGCAGAATTATTAGGCAAATTAGTATTTTGACTACATCATCCTCTTTATGCATGTTGTCTTACTCCAAGCTGTATAGGCTCGAAAGCCTACTACCAATTAAGCATATTAGGTGATGTGCATCTCTGTAATGAGAAGGGGTGTGGTCTAATGACATCACACCCTATATTAGGTGTGCATAATTATTCCTTTGGCAAAATGGGTCAAAAGAAGGACTTGACAGGCTCAGAAAAGTCAAAAATAGTGAGATATCTTGCAGAGGGATGCAGCACTCTTAAAATTGCAAAGCTTCTGAAGCGTGATCATCGAACAATCAAGTGTTTCATTCAAAATAGTCAACAGGGTCGCAAGAAGCGTGTGGAAAAACCAAGGCGCAAAATAACTGCCCATGAACTGAGAAAAGTCAAGCGTGCAGCTGCCAAGATGCCACTTGCCACCAGTTTGGCCATATTTCAGAGCTGTAACATCACTGGAGTGCCCAAAAGCACAAGGTGTGCAATACTCAGATACATGGCCAAGGTAAGAAAGGCTGAAAGACCACCACCACTGAACAAGACACACAAGCTGAAACGTCAAGACTGGGCCAAGAAATATCTCAAGACTGATTTTTCTAAGGTTTTATGGACTGATGAAATGAGAGTGAGTCTTGATGGGCCAGATGGATGGGCCCGTGGCTGGATTGGTAAAGGGCAGAGAGCTCCAGTCCGACTCAGACGCCAGCAAGGTGGAGGTGGAGTACTGGTTTGGGCTGGTATCATCAAAGATGAGCTTGTGGGGCCTTTTCGGGTTGAGGATGGAGTCAAGCTCAACTCCCAGTCCTACTGCCAGTTTCTGGAAGACACCTTCTTCAAGCAGTGGTACAGGAAGAAGTCTGCATCCTTCAAGAAAAACATGATTTTCATGCAGGACAATGCTCCATCACACGCGTCCAAGTACTCCACAGCGTGGCTGGCAAGAAAGGGTATAAAAGAAGAAAATCTAATGACATGGCCTCCTTGTTCACCTGATCTGAACCCCATTGAGAACCTGTGGTCCATCATCAAATGTGAGATTTACAAGGAGGGAAAACAGTACACCTCTCTGAACAGTGTCTGGGAGGCTGTGGTTGCTGCTGCACGCAATGTTGATGGTGAACAGATCAAAACACTGACAGAATCCATGGATGGCAGGCTTTTGAGTGTCCTTGCAAAGAAAGGTGGCTATATTGGTCACTGATTTGTTTTTGTTTTGTTTTTGAATGTCAGAATTGTATATTTGTGAATGTTGAGATGTTATATTGGTTTCACTGGTAAAAATAAATAATTGAAATGGGTATATATTTGTTTTTTGTTAAGTTGCCTAATAATTATGCACAGTAATAGTCACCTGCACACACAGATATCCCCCTAAAATAGCTAAAACTAAAAACAAACTAAAAACTACTTCCAAAAATATTCAGCTTTGATATTAATGAGTTTTTTGGGTTCATTGAGAACATGGTTGTTGTTCAATAATAAAATTAATCCTCAAAAATACAACTTGCCTAATAATTCTGCACTCCCTGTATATACTTCTAGTGTCTTCTAATGAGGCACAAAATCTTTTGGATCCCCTTAAGTTCCATAATCAAGGTGCAACTTTTCCCTCTGCACCCCTATAGCTATGTCCCTGTTTATGGACAGCATAAGTCCCTTTTTTACCTCTGTTATGGTGGCTGTGGGACGCCGCTGTTGATGGCATTCATGGTGGAGAAGTGATAAGCACGGTCTCTTATATGTGCTTCTGTTTTTGAGTGAATGGACTTTACTATTAACTCAGATTTGAATGACTGTACTACAAGGGACTCAACATTGGAATAAGAGCGAGTGACTCATTTAATGAAGACATAGACATTGTTTCTATTGGTTCCACTAAGCCAATCGAGGCTACCACAAACTAGGTGCTCCTTACCATTTTATGCTACTATACATACTCCGACTGGAGTCTAGTAGGAGTTCCGATTTATTTTATGGTTCGATTTTACTATCAACTGTATTTGTGGTTTTATATATTTATATCCACCCATATATTGGTTTTAATATTAAATTAAATGTTGGTTTCAGTATCAGAGAGTGCCCAGTTCTTCTATTTGTATCTAAGTTATACATGCATACATTATCCAGTCACAGAAATAATATCGATAATAATATGGCCCAATATATAACATAAAAATGTCCTCTAAACGTATACCAATCCCAAAAAGGTGATAAAAAATAGAGACTGTAGCCAAAGACAGAAATACAGCAAAGTCCCTCAAGAAATAGCAGTGCGAGACCCTATAGTGAAAGGGTGAATTGAGCCAGATAAATAGTTGTAATCAAATCAATGTATACCGCAGGACATGATGGAGGGTGAAAGAAGCAGCACAGGTCAGGATAGGAACCTCGATGCTCGTTTCGCCTCAGCTTCGTCGAGCGGCTACCTGGCGTTTGCCTTTCTGCTGGTGTTCCCTGCTATTTCTATTTTTATGTACATCATGATATGTTATGAATTTATTGCAATAAAATGTACTATATCTTTGATTATTTTGGGCATTTTGTCGTTGTTTGTTTGTTAACAACACTGTAGGTATATATTTGTTTCCAATTTTTGCCCAGACCCATTGTTTTACATATCGAGGCTTGTTTTTGGTTTCGTAAAACTGCAACAGATCTACCTTCCAGCATAAGAAACTGTGATAAATCTGGTGCAGTTTAAGGACTGTCTATGTTACACTGTCTTTTAGACAGTATTTGTAAATCTGCCCCATCTGTTTAAGTTAACATGGACAATTCTTAAATGTTTGAATTTGAAATAATTTGTATAATGATTCTAATATTACATTTCATTAAAACACAGCAGAGATTATTCCGTGTGAAAAATTAGCAATTATACAGACATCTAGAAGGGGCAAAATGTAACTTGCAAGTTGCTAAATAAAAATATATTCTCTATATAATTATGAAATTTTAGATTAATAAAAAAGGCTGAGCAAGTGACCTTTAGAACATTTAGAACATCATGTTTCATGAGTTTGGAAAATGTGGCGTTCTTAAAAAACAGTAGACTAGTCAGCAAGATAGTGGATTGGGAATAGTGTTCTGCCGTCCACGACATTGATTCAGCTGTCAATGTGCTTCATGTTCATGTTCTTTTTCTAAATGGAATTGCAGAGATGTGACAGGGATACAGAATACCGACTTTTATGGTATGCTCACTAGAATATCATTGTTTTAGAATGATGTGATTTCCTGATAAAAAAAAGAAAAATATATTATTCTAAAGCAGTTTTTTTGCAGCTTCCCAAGCGCTAATAATGACAGAATAATAATCTTTTACCAATAATCCAAATTTAGAAAATGTAATTTATTCTAAAACATTTTTGAGAATCTTCACTAACTTTCAGAGGAAGCCAAATTTCCTATTAAAGAGCTTTTTCTGCTTCAAGATAATAGAGTACCATACATATTGGTCTATATTTCAGCATTATAACCTATGTTCATTTAAAAAACTCACTGAAAAAAGTGACCGGTGGAAATGCTCCAAACACTGACACTGTAGCGTGTCCATAACCGGGGGAGCAATTCATCTGGATGCGTACAATAGAGGATGCCGGGGCGAACCGCATGCACCACAAGGACATCTTACACAAAATGACACATTGTGCAGATGAAAAAATATACATACAAAAATCACTGCAAAAAATGCACCAAAATGATACGCAACTGACAATACTAGCTAATTCTTCAAGCCGATGTTAAAAGCTGAGAACTTTGGCAATATCTTCCAGTCAGGAACATATCGGAGCCCCTTTCATTTATGTGACATATTGTATATGGATCAGTTATTACAACCTTAGGCAAGCAAATTTCACTTATCTCATGCTGTTCAGTTAGCCAAATTGTGACATCTGATAGATATATATAGCAAATGCACTGCTAAAAAGGCTACTTATAAATGTGCAGAGTGGTTGCTAGGCTATCCATCATGCAGGGCAAAGATTCAGATGCTGCCCTAGATGTGTATTTAAAACCCTGGTTCTATCTTGTTGGCACTGCTCCTAGCACCCAGAACCTGGGTACAGCCATTCCCCCACAATATCCATGGTGAAGTGTAAATGTTTCCTGAGTGCAGAGTGGACAGAGGCATCCGAGGAGCCAGGGATGGGTAAGTACTGTTTAAAAGAGCTTCATTTAACAGTTTAGTAACATCTGTGGATAAGGTAAAATGGCTGGAGAACCTCTTTAAATTAAATTTAAGCATATTGTTTTACTATTTAATTTTTTTTTATCAGTTAACGTGCACTTCTGGTCTATGAACACTATGGTAAAGGGGCACAGGCATAATATGTTGGGCACCAAATGTTGGTGTGTTGCTGAGTGGTAGTGATGAGCGGCAGGGGTCATATTCGAATTCGCGATATTTCGCTAATATTTTGTAGAATATTCGTCGAAAATTAGCAAATTCGAAAATTCGCGATTTTTTTTTTACTCGAAAAATCGGAAAGGTAATGATTGTGTAATATGCGAATTTTCGTAATTCGAATTTTCGGATTCAAATTTTTTATTGAGAATTTTTCAACTTACAACTATTAGACAAAGAAGATTATAGCACTATATCAGCTAAATTGCTCTATATTCGATTTTTTTCGAATATTCTCTATAGTGCTATAACTTAGTTTTTTCGAATATTCGCAATATTCTAAAACAAGAATATATAGCAATATAGCGAATATTCAAAAAAAAAGAATATAGAGCAAAATTCGCAAACACTACTACTCCTAAAGTCGAGTATATTGCAGCCTTCTTATTGGCCCACAAGCTAGAAGCAGTGAGGGATCATGTGTACTGATAAAAATCAAATAAAAATAAAAATAAAATAAAAAAAATCGAGAAAAAAAAAATCAAATAAAAATAAATAAAGAAATTCGAATATTCGAAATTACAAATATATGTGACTATATTCGAAATATTCGCGAATTTTCGAAGTACCTATATTCGCGATAAAAATTCGAAATTCGAATATTCGTGATCAACACTACTGAGTGGTTGCTAGAGGACCAGCAAGGGCATGAGGGGAGGGGAGGAACAGCAGTCAGGGGCACATTGGGCATATTAAACTTAGTTTGCACTACAGAAGTCCTCAGTCTTATGGGTGGGGCCTCTTCCTGCTTAGAATCTGTTACAGCATAGATGGGGCCAAATAAAAGTGTTAGGAAAGAAGGGCCCACCAGAGGATTTTACAGGGCTGGAGTGTGACAGTATGAAACTGGATTTATGTCAGATTCAGCAGCACCAGTATCTAGGTGAAGAATTTACACACATCCAGCAGAAGCAACATGGTAGAACATTTTTAATGAGGACTATTTAGAAAATTGATTGACATGCAAAGGTTTCCATGGCCTTTGCCATTTGAGCACCGATAAATCAAGCTTCGTGTCTCAAAATACCGCGGATGAGTTTAAAAAGGAACACCTTTCCCTCTGTTGTTCTACCATGACAGCTACAGTAATCTTAAATGGGTTGTCTCATATGAGATAATGGGAGCATATTGCTAGGATATGCCCCATTGTCTGATAGGTGCGGGTCCCACCACTGGGACCCGCACCTATATTGAGAACAGAGCAGGCCAAAGTGGTGGCTGGAGGACTCCGGTCCAGCCACCACCAAGCGCTCTCTCCCCATAGAAGTGAATGGGAATGCCGTCCCCTGCTCCCATTCGCTTTTATGGGCCCGATGCTTGGCTATTTTTGGTGGCCCCATAGAAATGAATGGAGGGCAGCTGCACGTGCGCAGTGTGCCCTCCACCACATTTGGGGCTCCGTTTAGGAGATAAGTGCACATCCTAGCATTGGGACTTGCACCTTTCAGACAATGGGGGCATATCCTAGCGATATGCCCCCATTGTTTCAGCCCATTTAATTTCATCAGTATTTTTCTTATAACTACATTTAACACATATGCAGTATTTGAAATGTAGCATAAGCAAAATTAGTACAAATCAAAACATATCTAAAAAAAAAAGGTATCCTCATGGTTGACAATATTGATAGTCCATGTAATCTATGTACCTATGTAGATCACAGAAGCTCGTGATCAACACATTCACAGAAGTTAGATTGGAGCAGTTATTCACTTCGCCACTAGTCTTAATTCATGACATGCTATACTAGTCTTCCTGTTCTAGTTCTAAACACATTTTTTATGTTATTAAAGTAATTTTTTATTTTTTTGTGAAAAATAATCTTAAATTTTGTATCATTGTCACACAAATTATATATGCATCGGCTAGTATCTAATAATTACTTTGTTATATAACATGATCTAGTTAGTGGAATTGTGTCAGGGGCACAAAGGGACATAATTAGGCATTAGCTTCTTTTTATATATACGGTAATTATTTTATTATTAGCTGTTGTTTTATTTTTACTTGCATTTTTGTTCTTTAACTTGATTTATTGCATTTTAACCCATAACTGGTATTGTCACAATCTAGGCTGTGCTGGGTCTAGTTACACCCCACAACATTGTCATCTGACAGTTGTCCCAGCATTCATGTAACCTATCACTGCCTCTATTGTATACCTATCACTATCTGAGCGCTGAACATATAGGGACTGAAAGGGCAGAGACTATTTCTGCCTTTTTTATTGGGCAGCAGCACAACTTTCTATGCAGTTAAAGATGCAATAACAATACGTATAACTGTCAGACCAATATATAGGCCTGAATCAACTGAACTACAACATATCTATTTTCTATCAACAATGATCACTTCTGCTTTCCCAGAAGCAACATCCACCCAGAGTAATATAAACATAGGATCAATAATGGCATCAATTTAGCAGCAAGTAGTGAATTCTCATTCGAAATATAGTCAATAGTGTAGCTTTCAGGCTTTGAGGCATTTGTAAGAAAAAGTAATATAACCTACACAGCTGGACATCACTAGCAATTTTAATTATAGAATGAAAAATTTAGAAAGACGTCAAGAAAAACAAAGACCCCCTCCATGTATAACTATTTCTATTACTGGTTCACAAAAGCATTACGTATAAGTTAGCATGTGTTATGCAGCTACAGTATACTATGGATTAAAATAGTGACAAACTTATGATATTTTATATATACCGTATTATGATATGTATGCCTGTATTGTCTTTCTCTTTTTTTAAACACAGTTTTAAAGAATGTTTGATGTTTTTTTTTCTAATCTCCCATGTCACTATGAATACTCAATTTTACAGCCCTTGTTGCATCTGTACATGTGAAATTCAAGCCTTATATACTGCTGTCATATTCTGTTATTAAAAAAAACATCATTTTTGGGCAAAGTACTTAATATTGCAGCCTTTGCTGCATCTGTTATTGTTAAAACAAGCTTTAAATACTTTAATAATTTTCTGGGTTTTAAAAAACACACATTTTTTGCAAACCCTCCATCTGGGGCCTCTGCCGCATTAGTCAGCGTGCAATTTAAGCTAGAAATACAGCTATAATTTCCTGGGTTTAAAAAAATACCCTTTTTGGGCAAAATACACAATTTTACAGCCCTTGCTGCATCTGTACGTGTGAAATTCAAGACTGCTGTCTTATTCTGTTGTTAGTCAGTGTGCAATTTAAGCTAGAAATACAGTATTTTTCTGGGTTTTAAAAAACACCCTTTTTGGGCGCCGCTCCGTTCTCCCGTTATGCCCTCCAGTATCTTAATTCGCAAAGTTATGGTAGGCGGAGTCTGCCCTTGTTCTGCTGTAGCGCTGGCCAATCGCATTGCAGAGCTCTGCGCTGCGATTGGCCAGCGCTACAGCTGAACAAGGGCTGACTCCGCCTACCATAACTTTGTGAACGAAGATACCGAGGGCATAACGGGAGAAGGCGCCCAGGGATAATAGTAAGTGCAGTGAGATCCCCGCGCGCCGCTCTCCATGTATGTATACTTAGTTCACATTGTCATAATGGGTGAAAGGTCCTCTTTAAGCTAGAAACACAGCTTTAATTTTCAGCGTTTTAAAAAAACACCCTTTTTGGGCAATATACTCCATTTTTCATCCCTTGTTGCATCTGTACATGTGAAATTCAAGCATTATATACTGCTGTCAAATTCTGTTAGTAAAAAAACACCCATTTTGGGAAAAATACTTAATTTGCGGCCTTGTCTGCATCTGTCAGTGTGAAATTCAAGCATTATATACTGCTGTCATATTCTGTTATTCAAAAACACCCTTTTTTGGGCAAAGTACTCAATATTGCAGCCTTTGCTGCATCTGTTAAAACAAGCTTGAAATACTTAAAACATTTTCTGGCTTTGAAAAAACACCAATTTTTGGCAATGCCCTCCATCTGGGGCCTCTGCCGTATTAGTCAGTGTGCAATTTAAGGTAAAAATACAGCTATAATTTTCTGGGTTTTAAAAAACTCCCTTTTTGGGCAAAATACACCATTTTATAGCCCTTGCTGCATCTGTGCGTGTGAAATTAGAGCGTTATATACTGCTGTCATATTCTGTTATTAAAAAAACACCAATTTTTG
The DNA here is from genome assembly GCF_905171765.1 of Bufo bufo. Taxonomy (NCBI): domain Eukaryota; kingdom Metazoa; phylum Chordata; class Amphibia; order Anura; family Bufonidae; genus Bufo; species Bufo bufo. Next base: position 466,103,404 of record NC_053389.1, on the reverse strand, counting down.
GCAAATACTTTATATTTCAGCCTTTGCTGCATCTGTTATTGTTAAAACAAGCTTGAAATACTTCAAAATTTTTCTGGCTTTAAAAAAACACCAGTTTTTGGCAATACCCTCCATCTTGGGCATCTGCTACATTAGTCAGTGTGCAATTTAAGCTAGAAACACAGCTTTAAATTTCAGCGTTTTAAAAAAACACCCTTTTTGGGCAAAATACTTTTTTTTGTTGCATCTGTACGTGTGAAATTCAAGCATTATATACTGCTGTCATATTCTGTTAGTAAAAAAACACCCATTTTGGGAAAAATACTTAATTTGCGGCCTTGTCTGCATCTGTCAGTGTGAAATTCAAGCGTTATATACTGCTGTCATATTCTGTTATTAAAAAACACCCTTTTTTGGGCAAAGTACTTAATATTGCAACCTTTGCTGCATCTGTTATTGTTAAAACAAGCTTGAAATACTTACATTTTTTCTGGCTTTGAAAAAACACCCATTTTTGGCAATGTCCTCCATCTGGGGCCTCTGCCATATTAATCAGTGTGCAATTTAAGGTAGAAATACAGCTATAATTTTCTAGGTTTTAAAAAACACCCTTTTTGGGCAAAATACACAATTTTATAGCCCTTGCTGCATCTGTGCATGTGAAATTCGAACGTTATATACTGCTGTCATATTCTGTTATTCAAAAAACACCCATTTTGGGCAAAATACTTAATTTTGCAGCCTTTGCTGCATCTGTGATTGTTAAAAACAAGCTTGAAATACTTCAATAATTTTCTGGCTTTGAAAAAACACTAATTTTTGTCAATACCCTCCATCTGGGGCCTCTGCCGCATTAGTCAATGTGCAATTTAAGCTAGAAATACAGCTATAATTTTCTGTGTTTTAAAAAACACCCATTTAGGGCAAAATACTTAATTTGCGGCCTTGTCTGCATCTGTCAGTGTGAGATACATGCTTTAGATACTGCTGTGCTATTCTGGTATTAAAAAAACACCCATTTTGAGAAAAAAAAATTATTTGCGGCCTTGTCTGCAACTGTCATTGTGAGATACACCCTTTACATACTGCTGTGTTATTCTGGTATTAAAAAAACAACCATTTTGGGCAAAAATCTTAATTTGTGGCCTTGTCTGCATCTGAACGTGTGAGATTCACCCTTTAGATACTGTTGTTCTATTCTGCTATTAAAAAAACACCAATTTAGGGCAAAAAACTTAATCTTGCAGCCTTTGCTGCATCTGTCATTGTGAGATACACCCTTTACATACTACTGTGCTATTCTGGTATTAAATAAACACCCATTTTTGGCAGAATACTTAATTTGCAGCCTTGTCTGCATCTGTACGTTTGAAATTTAAGCGTTATATACTGCTGTCATATTCTGGTATTAAAAACACACACATTTAGGGCAAAAGTCTTAATTTTGCAGCCTTTGCTGCATATGTCATTGTGAGATACACCCTTTAGATACTGTTGTTCTATTCTGCTATTTAAAAAAAACACATTTTGGGCAAGATCCTAAATTTGAGAAATATGAGGAGAGCGTCAAATAAGGGACGTGGCCCCTTTCACTGCCCGATATAAGATCATATTTACATGCTATACAATTAGAGAGGTGGATAGACCTGGCTAGAACCAACAACAACTCATTATATGCTGATCTAGAAAAAGCTCTAATGGGAGAAGAGACCCTATACCATCTGTGGGTTAAACCACCTTCTCTTAGTAAAAAAAGCCCACTCAGCGACATTACCCGTTGCATGCTACAATACTGTGGGGAAAACCAAAGACCTACACCTATCCTCAAATACTTTGTCCCCTATAGCTTCCTTGTTCTCCCGTACTTCCTTAATCCGAGAGGAAGAGGCTTCCATAGATCATGGCTTTATCTATCTAATATTAAAATCTCTGAGTTAGAGAAAGCCACGGATCTGTCGGAATTCCTACAAAGTGTTATCTCACACATCCCAAATCATATACGGACAGACCTAGTAGATTTGAACATCAAACTCACATGCAGAAAGTTTAAGAAGCTTTACGCAAATCTCCCTGACCCAACATGGTTGGAAAATTGTACCTTACTCCCATCCTCTCCGCCCAAGATATTGTCCCGCATATACTCCCAACTTGTGCTCGGCTTCTCGACAACTAGACCATACTATCTTAGGATGTGGGAAAGGGAGCTCCAGATTACCTTGTCAGAGGAGGAGGCCAACTTCGTACTTAAACACTCACATGGTTTCTCTAGTTGTGTCCGCCTACAAGAAAACTCATTCAAAACCATCTCACACTGGTACAGAACTCCAAGCTTCCTACATAGCATACATTTGTCTCCTACTGATAAATGCTGGAGGTGCCTAGAAGAAATAGGAACTATATCTCATATTTGGTGGTTCTGTACTAAAATTGCCCCCTTCTGGAAAGAGGTCGAATGCACTATTAACAAAATTTGCAAGAGTATTGTAACCCTCACACCAGAACTTGTTCTGCTATGGTGGCCACAGAAGGATCTTAAACCCAATGCTAATAACCTAGTTACACACCTGATAACTGCAGCAAAGTATATCATTCCCAGCAAATGGCGGGATACAGAACCACCAACCAACAAAGAGTGGTTAGATAGAGTCCAACAAATCTGCCTTATGGAAGAAATGGTGGGGTGGGACAGGGGGAGTAGGGGTGCTTTTCTTACAATCTGGCAACCCTGGTTGGACTTTCATAGAACCGCAACTCAGACTTAGGGTTGTATTCGAAAATATGGAAGGGACAGATTTATCTCTGCCCTCTTTCCATGCTTATTACATCTTAACACCTCTTATTTTACTTAGTCATATGCCCTCTGGAATTGTTCAGACTTACTTGAGCATTTAGTAACAGTTACGCCCTTATCGCCCAAGCACTTCACTGAGATTTACTGCTCAGTCCCGCAGCAAGGGACTGAGCACACCAAAGCCAGCTCCAAAGAGTTCCCTGGCATGGCAGTTCTTCAGACAATGTGCTGACGACAAGACACGAGTGGTTTGCATGCTTTGCAATCATAGCCTGAAGCGAGGCATAAACGTTCTCAACCTGAGCACAACCTGCATGACCAGGCATCTAAGTGCAAAGCAGGAGCTGCAGTGGAGTAGACACCTCAAAAACCAAGAAAGGTCTCCTCCTGCTTCCTCTTCTGCTGCAGTCTCGGCCTCTTCATCCACCTCTGGAGTGACAGTGCCACCCCACAAACAGAGGATCTGCCAGCAACACCACAATCTGGGTCACCAAGCATCTCCACAATGTCCCACGGAAGCGTTCAGCTCTCCATCTCCCAAACACTGGAGCGGAAGAGGAAGTACCTCCCTACCCACCCGCGATCCCTGGCCCTAAATGCCAGCATTTCAAAATTACTGGCCCTTGAAATGCTGTCATTCCATCTGGTGGAGACAGAGATTTTTAAAAGTCTTATGGCGGTGGCTGTCCCACAGTACGTCGTGCCCAACCGCCACTACTTTTCCAGGCGTGCCATCCCTTCCCTGCACAACCAAGTGGGGGACGAAATCAGGTGTGCACTGCGCAACGCCATCTGTGGCAAGGTGCACCTGACTACGGATACGTGGACCAGTAAGCTGGAATGGCTGGGCCTGAGGCAGATAGCAGTTTGGCGCATGTCCTTCCAACACCGAGGATTGCAGGGCGCTTCAGTTTGCCTCCTGTTGCTTTATCCTTCTACTCCGCTTCCTCATCCTTTACCGACTCCTCATCTGGTCAGCGTAACACCTTCACCACCAACTTCAGCACAGCCAGGGGTAAACGACAGCAGGCAGTTTTAAAAACTTATCTGGAGCTGTGGAGGGGCGTTGAACAACAGACCTATGAGTGGTTGGTGCCAGTGAGCCTCAAACCTGTCCTGGTGGTGTGCGATAATAGGCAAAATCTCATAGTAGCTCTGGGACTAGTCGGTTTGACGCACATCCCTTGCCTGGTGCATGTGCTGAATTTGGTGGTGCAAAATTACCCCGATATTTCAGAACTGCTGCATAAAGTGCGAGCCGTCTGTGCACGCTTTCGCCGTTCTCACCCTGCTGCTGCTCGCCTGTCAGTGCTGCAGCGTAACTTCGGCCTTCCCGCTCACCGCCTCATATTCGACGTACCCACAACATAGAATGTGTCGCCAGGTACACAATTGTCCAGCCAGGGCACAGTTCTGGAGGATGACGAGGTGGAGGAGGAGGAGATAGAGGAGGAAGAACCATGTTCACAGCAGGGTGGCACCCAGACCAGCTCATGGCCATCACTGGTGCATGGCTGAGGGGATACAGAGGACACAGATGATAAACCTCCCACAGAGGACAGCTCTTTGTTGCCTCTGGGCAGCCTGGCACACATGAGCGATTACATGCTGCAGTGTCTCCGCAACGACCGCCGAGTTGCCCACATTCTAACTTGTGCTGATTACTGGGTGGCCACGCTGCTGGATCCCCGTTACAAGGACAACGTACCATCCTAAATCCCCTCACTGGATCGTGATCGTAAGATGCACGATTACAAGCGCACGCTGGTGGACGCGCTGCTGGTGGCATTCCCACCTGACAAAAGGCAGGGTGAGCATGGCTGAAATGGGGGAAAGCTTTGTCAGCACGCCACAACAACCAGCACCACCAGCTGATATGGAACGTCTTAGCAGGAGGCAGCATTTCACCAACATGGTAGAGCAGTATGTGTGCACACGCCTAAACATACTGAATGACGGGTCTGCCCCTTCAATTTCTGGGTCTCCAAATTGGGCACATGGCCTGAGCTTGCCCTTTACGCCTTGGAGGTGCTGGCCTGCCCTGCAACCAGTGTATTATCTGAACATGTATTTAGCCTGGCAGGGGGCGTTATCACAGACAAGCACAGCCGCCTGTCCACAGCCAATGTGGACAAGCTCACGTTCATTAAAATTAACCAGGCATGGATACCACAGGACTTGTCTGTACCTTGTGCAGAAAAAACATGTATACCGGCCTTAACCAGCCATTGTTATACTACAGCGCAATTGCTCATTCTTGTATTTTGGATATTTTACACTCTTTTAGAGTGTACCCTAATTAAAAAATTTAAATTGAAAACCAAAAACCAGTGTTGGCTACCTCGTCCTCCTCCACCACTGCTTCCACCTACACCGCTACGTCCACCGCCTCCTCAAACTCCTACTCCAAATGGACCTCCACCTCATAAATCAAGTATTTTTATTTTTTATTTGTACGTATTTTATTTTATTTTATGTCATTTCACTAATTTGTCTGTTACATTTTCAGGTGAAATTCACCAATTTTTGGGTGTGATATACCACTGCTATACCTAGTAGACAGGTACCAAAAATTTACTAATTTGTCTGTTACATTTTCTGTGATATATACCTGCTCTACCCAGTTGACAGCTTAATAAATTTCAAAAAATTTTCTGTTACTTTTTCGGGTGACATTCAAAATTTTTTGGCTGTCATAGACCCCTGCTCTACCTAGTCGACAGGTTAATAAATTTCACTAATTTGTCTGTTACATTCTTGGGTTGACATTTTAAAATTTTTGCCGTGAATAAATCCCTGCTCTGCATATGTGACAGGGACCGAAATTTTTAAAAATAATCTGTTATATTGGAGGCTGACATTAACCCATTTCTGGCGATGAAAAACCCCTGCTCTGCATAGGTGACAGGGACTTAAATTTCTAAAATTTGTCTTTAATTGGCCCTTTCATTCGATCCTTCTGCTTTAATAACTTGTCCCACATTTCCGCTTCATCCCATTGCAGCCATTGACCTCCCTTGGATGAGGTCTCCCTTTCTCACGCTCACTCTCCGGCGTGGAACCCTGATTCGCCGATAACCATGATCAACATGGTAGGCTCAGAAAAGAACATCGAAAGTTGATAGAGAAGATATCCAAATGGATCGTGGACGTCACAGGGACGTGCGATCAGGCAGAAGTTATCTAGAGTCAACAAAGCGGCAGCAGGGCCTCTCCTGTCTAATGTTTACAAATCCAAAATACCCCAGTGACAGTCCCTATAATTTTTTTTATTATTCATTCCAATAACAGGGCATCTTAAAAGTCCTGTATTGTTATTTATCGTCACTACCTCCCCGAGTCGGGAGTGGGTAATTGCCGTGCGCCCCCTCCTTAACTTGGAAGCTTATGCTTCAATACTTTGACCCACATTTCCGCTTGATTATATTTAATTTCATCCATTGACCTGCTTGGATGTGGTATCCCTTTCTCAGGCTCCCTCTCCAGCCTGGAACCCTGATTCCTCGTCACCCGTGATCACCATGGTAGGCGCATAAAAGAACATCGAAATTTGATAGAGAAGATATCCAATTGGATCGTGGACATTACGGGGACGTGCGACATGGTGGAGCAGTATGTGAGCACACGCCTACACGTACTGAATGATGGGTCTGCCCCCTTCAACTTCTGGGTCTCCAAATTGGGCACATGGCCTGAGCTTCCCCTTTACGCCTTGGAGGTTCTGGCCTGCCCTGCAGCCAGTGTATTGTCTGAATGTGTGTTTAGCATGACTGGAGGGGGTTATCGCAGGTTATATTTCCCAATGTTTTGGGGTGTACCCTAATTTAAAAAAGCCTACCTCCTCCTCCTCCACCCCCGCTTCCACCTACACCGCCACATCCACCGCCTCCTCAACCTCCTACTCCTTATGTATCTCGTCCTCCTAGATCAAGATTATTATTATTTTTTTTTTACGTATTTTGTGTTATTTAAAGTATTTTTTTACTATCCACATTTGTTTGCAGATCACTTGCCATGCTCTTAACCACATTTTGATGCCATTTGCAGCCCTCTAGCCCTTTCCATGACATTTTTCAGCCATTTTAGTGCTCAAAAGTTCAGGTCCCCATTGACTTCAATGGGGTTCGGGGTCAAGTTCGGGACTTTTTTGGTGAACTTCGGCGGAACCCGTCGAACCCAAACATCCAGGTGTCCGCTCAACTTTATAGGTGGGTTCATACGCAGGAATACTTAGAGTCCTATCTAGCCCTATAGGACCCTGGTACTAATGGCAGGGACAAGACTACCTGTTCCTCCAAAAGGAAGGACAGACAGGAATCTACTTCAGGCCTTATACAAACAATAGGGAAATGCAAGACACAGAACCCAAACAAAATACAAAAAGTAAAGGAAAGACTTAACTTCAAAGGGGCTATGGAAGCACCAGGAATGCAGCCGAGATCCAACCACAATAGAAAACAACAGACACAGAAGCTATAAACCGCACAGCATTGTGGGAGAAGAAACTATAAATAAGGAAAGTTAAATGACCACATAAGCAACACCTGGAGGCAAGGGGCGTGTCCATAACCAGAAACAACACAGACGCCTATTGATCCACAAGGAAAACCTGTCAGATAAAACCACGTGTTGCCAGTCTCACAGATCTCCTGCCACTCACTGTAGCCGGGACGTCTTGGTACATCCGTTACCATAACTCACCTTTTATGTCACTAGGTAGCCCATTTAAAGGAGACCTTGGTGAATCTTTCTTGCCTACAGAACAAGGTACATACTTTCCTGGCGAATCGGTCTTGTCAATAACTTTTTCTGACTCTTTATCCAATCCTCACATTGATACTCCTGTCTCCAAATTAATTGGATTTGTTGCCTGATACCTATGGGTTTACTCCTGCTATCAATTCCTGGCCTGTCTACTGACTATAGTTTAATTAGTAGGGATAGGAGGACGGAGAGGAGGACGGACAGGTGGGGTATGTGACTAATGAGTAGACTGACGTGTCCATCCTCCTCTCCCTACTTTTATTTCGCTCCATTACGACACATAGCTGACATCTTATCAGCTGTATGTAAGATGGTAATTTATTACAGCCAGACTGGATAGGAGGGCTGAGAGAGCTCTTTAGCTAACTGCACTGAACCTTTGATGTATCCCGTCCCAGCTGAGTTATGAGAACAGACTTTGTCTATACTAGCAGCAGAGCCGCCATTTAATTTCTCCTGATGTTTGTCTCCTAGAGAAAACAAGACATTATAAATAATGAAAGCTATTTAGAAAGTGTTTATAATGAAGAAATATTTATGTATTTTCAGTAACTGTCTTTTCTTAATTCCTGGAGAACTCCTTTAAATGTAATGTGCAAAGGGATTACAAGATACTACTAAGAGAAATGGTAAAATAAGTAACGCATTTCAAAAGAGTCCATTATTGGAGGCAACTCCAATGACTGATTTTTACTCCTCAGATGCCATTGCGACCACTGCAAGTGAGTAGTCATTTACTGGAGGTGGGATGCTCCTAATGACTGAATGGCTCCTCTGTGATGAGACCACAGGAGCTATTTCATTGTTATGGCATTTTGGGGCCTTCTAAAGGCTCAAAGATCTGCTATAATTAAGTTCCTATTAAACCCTACCTGAGGCAGGGCTTTATAGTAAAACAATGAAATTACCATAGCCTGTGATGGTAAATCATGCAGGGGGGTTAAAAAAAAGTTTGAAAATATATAAAAATTAAAAATAAACCTTAAAATATAAAAGCATTTAGCTCATCTGGTGAACAGCATTTAGCTCATATGGTAAACAGCAAAAAATCAAAATCACTGAAACAAACTTCTCCTCCAAAAAAATGTAAATGATAAAAAATAAGAGCCCTTAAAGAGGTTATCCAGGAAAATATATTTATGACATCCTCAGGATAGGTTATCAGTATCAAATCTCTGGGGTTGCAAGTAAAAACACCCGGGACTCCCCGTCGATCAGCTGTTAGAAGAGGCCTTGAGTGTTGCAACCTCTTCCTAGCCCAGTGACATCGCTGTACATCAGTCACATGGCCAAGTTGCAGCTAGGCCCCATGTAAGTCTCTTTAGACAGAAATATAAAAAAAAGGTTATGTGTGTCAGAATATGGCAAATCAAGCAATTTGTTTTAATTGGTTTATTTTTTTTTAAGTAGTAAAATATAATAAAACTATATAAACTTTATAACTATATAAAGTATAGAAATTTGGTATCAAAATCTTACTGACCCACATATTAAAGATAACAAGTCATTTTCACCACACAGTGAATGCTGTATTATTGAATCCCATAAAATAATGACTTGCATTTTTTCCAATTTTAAACCATTATTTTTTTTTTTCCAGCTTTGCACTAGATCGTACAGAATATCAAATGATGCCATTAGAAAGTACAACTTGTCCTGCAATAAAAACGCCCTCATACAGCAATGTGAACGAAAAAAAGAAAAAAGTTTTGGCTCTAGGAATGCAGGAAGTAAACAACGAAGACAATAAAAAATGAATAAATAACAATACAGAAAATGGATGTGTCGGAAAAGGGTTAATACAAAGGCAAAAGAAGATAAACTCTGCGAATGTATGATACTCCGGTTTGTATGTAACAGGAACACTAAGTGGCTGCGTCAGTAAAACCTGTATAAACACTGTGATTTGGTTGCTTTTAAATGAAAAGAACATCTGCATAAACTGTGACAGCTAGAACATACAATGATACTATTTGCAGGAAATCAGCACCATGAAAACATAAAAATCCAAGTATAAACTAAATAACCTCAAACTTTTCACAGCCAGTGACATACTAAGTACAACATGGCATGAGTGCTTCTCTATGGGTAAATACATACCTTGTACATCACAGCCATATCCATAATGATCCTAAGCGCTACAAGCCCTTGAAGTGAACACATGGCTCAATGTGATGGCTGCTTCAACTGGATTATCTGTACTTTCCAATATCAGCAAGGTTTCTGCTGTCTAAGAATATATGGGTCTTTGGGCTGTTGAAACCGCAACTCATACCATATGTACTTTCTGCACCCAAAGTATTTTTTTTGCAGGGGTTTTATGGGTAAACCACTTGATTACTGTAACACTAAAGAGGTTATCACATGATTAATGTACAAAATGAGAATCAGACATCATACAGTACATGACAATCTCTTTCTAACAATGCTAGAACCAGCTGTGTACCTCACGTGGATCCAGAGTTCTCTACATTCATTGATTCAGTTGCTCACTAGATTTATTTCAGGCTGGCAGCTCAGAAGTGTGACCTTTCTCGAGGGCATGTCCTTTCTCAGCGGCATGTCCTTCCTCAGGGGGGTGTATCCTTTCTCAGGGGACATGTGCTTTCTGATGCAGCTCTCTCACAGAGAAGTACGGTGGTGCTATTAGGATACATTTTATAGAATACCTCAGTGTCTATACTAAAGTTTTCATTATAGGCAATTATAAAAGTACTCAGATCCAGATGCTGGTTTGAAAAACTTAGAATTTTTTTTCTTGGGACAACCCCTTTAAAATGCAAATTTTTATGGATTAATTCATTGATAATCATGCAATCATTTACAAAATGCATTCTGTATTACATAAAAAAAACACTTGTAAGGCACTATTTTTTTATTTTTGTTTCTTTTATTATGCAGCAAACAGATATTTTAAACTAAGAAATAAATGTGTTATTGAACTTTGTAATATAAACAGTTTGGGAGCTGTGATGAACTTGTGGTTTCAGAAGATTGTAGAAATGTACATTAAAGGGTTTCTACCACCAGAAATACTGTTATGTAGCTGACTGATATAGCGATGCGCTAATGTCAGCACTACATAACAGTATGTTTCTAACATTAGTCCCTGCAGCCGTTTTTGTAAAAAAAGCACTTTTGTTATATGCTAATGAGCCTCTGTGGGCGTAAAATCAGCACCTAGAGGCTCCGTCCACTCACCCATTATCCCGCCCAGGTCCCCTGTTCTGCCCGCCCAGCTCCTCTTGATTGATGTGACGGTTCGCAGCATCGCTCACGAAATCCTGCGCCTGCGCCGTTCACTTCTGTCTTCGGCGCCGACTACGTCACAGTGAGGAAGCCGGCATCAGGAGAGCGGCCTTCACTCACTGCGCCTGCGCCGAAGACAGAAGTGAACGGCGCAGGCGCGGGATTTCGTCAAAGATGCGGTGGAACGTGGCATCAATCAAGAGGAGCGGGGCGGGCAGAACAGGGGACCTGGGCGGGATAATGGGTGAGTGGACGGAGCCTCTAGGTGCTGATTTTACGCCCACATAGCACCTAGAGGCTCATTAGCATATAACAAAAGTGCTTTTTTTACAAAAACGGCTGCAGGGACTAATGTTAGAAACATACTGTTATGTAGTGCTGACATTAGCGAATCGCTATATTAGTCAGCTACATAACAGTATTTCTGGTGGTAGAAGCCCTTTAAAGGCAATGTTTACTTAGTTGTGATCATGGAAATCCACAGAAAACTTTTAGTATTGTCATAATCACAATCGGGTAAACATTGCCATTAATGTACATTCCTGCAGTCTTCTGAAAGCCACAAAAGTTCATCAAAATTCCCAAACTATTTATATTACCAAAAAAAGTAGTTTCTTCTTGGTTGCATAAGACGATAAAGAAATGGAAAGATGCAGCGTGTCTTGTAATTGTTTTAAGGTAATAAAAGACAATATAAATGGTTACATTTATACTAAGTTACAAAAGTCATTGCTGTAGACCAGGAATGCTCAACCTACGGCCCTCCAGCTGTTGCAAAACTACAACTCCCAGCGTGCCTTAATAGCTTTAGGCTGTCCAGGCATGCTGGGAGATGTAGTTTTGCAACAGCTGGAGGGCCGCAGGTTGAGCATTTCTGCTGTAGAGTATCTCTACAGGCCTCTCTCTCTTAATCCCCCTAAACCTGGAGGATGCTTACAAAATATAGATTGGGGTCATTTAGGTCTTTAATAGTTATGAAACCATATGGTAGCAATATGTGATGTATGTAATTTTGTATAATACTTTGTAATCTAAGTGTGGCAATATATTTTGAGACTGGTGGTATTATGCAAGCTATATATGAAGTGTTTGTGGGAGTATTATTTAGGCGTTTTACTGCAATTTGTGCACAGATCGGCAGTATTTTGTGAGCTGTAGATGGCAGTTTTATATGGAAACTGAATGTTAATATTATTTAGATACACTGACTTTCTGCAACTCACAATGTCAGTTCTAACTGCTGATACCATGTAAAGTTACACAGGAATGCTGTGGAACAAGGTACTTCTGTAAATTGTTCGACTAGATTACCGTAATATAGAAAATGGGGAAAAAGAGAGCTGCTGTACTGAAACCTAAGAGGTTAGGAAATAATCACGCAGAGAAACATAAGCACATACCCGTAAAAGCAATGCAAATGTTTCAAAATAGCTTATTAGAAAGTTAGCTTTAAATTATCCATACAGTGAAACATCTACCACATCACATCCCAGCGATTAAACTGGGGCTACATGCCTCCACTCAACAGCTTCAATAGCAAGTGTTTCATGGACTTGGAATTTTTCAATTTTGTGACTTTATTCTTTATATTAAAATCCTGCTATTATGGAAAACAAGACAACTTTTACTTAGGGTGAGGAGAGATGTTAGTAAATAACCACTTCTCTATTTAGATAACTATTTTTTTTACAAATTTAGACAACTTATTAAAAAGGAAATTTGCTGTTTAAACTATGGCATCAAATAGATGCCCTATGAAAATGGTGCTTAAGGCAATTTTAAAAGTTAGATGCCGTACCTAACACAAAGATTTTTTCTTCTGTTCAACTGTTAGAACATTTAGGCCCCTTTCACACGGGCGAGTATTCCGCGCGGATGCGATGCGTGAGTTGAATGCATTGCACCCGCACTGAATACCGACCCATTCATTTCTATTGGGCTGTTCACATGAGCGGTGATTTTCACGCATCACTTGTGCGTTGCGTGAAAATCGCAGCATGCTCTATATTCTGCGTTTTTCACGCAACGCAGGCCCCATAGAAGTGAATGGGGTTGCGTGAAAATCGCAAGCATCCGCAAGCAAGTGCGGATGCGGTGCGATTTTCACGAACGGTTGCTAGGAGACGATCGGGATGGAGACCTGATCATTATTATTTTCCCTTATAACATGGTTATAAGGGAATATAATAACATTCTGAATACAGAATGCATAGTAAAATAGCGCTGGAGGGGTTAAAAAAATAATAATTATAATTTAACTCACCTTAGTCCACTTGATCGCGCAGCCCAGCATCTCCTTCTGTCTCCTTTGCTGAACAGGACCTGTGGTGACATCACTCCGGTCATCACATGATCCATCACATGATCTTTTACCATGGTGATGGATCATGTGATGACCGGAGTGACGTCACCACAGGTCCTGTTCAGCAAAGGAGACAGAAGGAGATGCCGGGCTGCGCTATCAAGTGGATTAAGGTGAGTTAAATTATTATTATTTTTTTTTAACCCCTCCAGCGCTATTTTACTATGCATTCTGTATTCAGAATGCTATTATTTTCCCTTATAACCATGTTATAAGGGAAAATAATAATGATCAGGACTCCATCCCGATCGTCTCCTAGCAACCGTGCGTGAAAATCGCACCGCATCCGCACTTGCTTGCGGATGCTTGCGATTTTCATGCAACCCGGATGTTTGGGTACCAAACATTCGTGGTTTTTCTCACGTGAGTGCAAAATGCATTACAATGTTTTGCACTTGCGCGGAAAAATCGCGGGTGTTCCCGTAACGCACCCACACCTTTTCCCGCAACGCCCGTCTGAAAGAGGCCTTACTTATTTACGAGTTATCTGGGTGACCTATCCTCAGGGTCAGCTGTTTCAGGGAGCCATAGCGATCACCGGAGCTCTGGCGAGTGATGCAGGCTCCTGGCAGATTTCTAAGCTGCAGCACTCATGCTGCGCCTGGCCTCTTCTAACAGCTGGACATCACAGTTGGGCCCCCGCCAATCTGATATTGATGACACCTTTAAATGATACTTATACATCAAAGTAAACACCACTACATACCCCACATTAGGGAAAGGTCCAATTCATCTGGTACCAACAATTATGGTCCAGACATGGTGCTCGCAGGTCGAGATCCAGGCTAAGGGTCCCTTGGAATAATAATAATTGGAAAAATCTGCAGCACTCCTCCGTTTTGATAGAAAATTCCAGTGACTTTATTTAATAAATCAGCATACAATTGCGACGTTTTGACTATAGTAAGTAGTATAGTCGAAACGTAAGTTAGTATACAGTAGTCGAAACATCGAAATTGTATGCTGCTTTATTAAATAAAGTCACTGGAATTTTATATCAAAACGGAGGAGTGCAGCAGATTTTTCCAATTACCTTTAAATGATAGCTATTAAAGGGGCTGACTGAGTTTTAAATAATGATAGCCTACCGGTCACCTGACCGGAGGAGGTCTGACTCCTAGCACACCATCAGCTGTATGAAGAGGCCAGAACCAACCTCTGCAAACTCTTCATACTATACCAAGCACAGCGTCAAACATTGAATCATTGATGTGCTTGGTATTTCAGCTCAATTTCATTCACTTAAGACGGAGCTGCACAAAGGACAGATGATCGATGGAAATTACATGACAGGCCAAGGAGGAGGATGCAGCACTCACAGGAACATTGTGGCCTCTTTAAATATCTGATTGGCAGGGGTGCTAAAGACAGACCATCATTGTTTAAATTCCAGAAAACTTATTAAATAATAATTTTACCAATATGTATAATATACACAATATGTTTCAAATGCCTTTCAATGCTGCAATCTGTGTGGCCTAGTGCTAAGAAAACCTCCAGTAACATTTAAATCTGGAATTATAAACATAAATTACACATTCCAGAAATTATTTAATTTCTTTATTGTTAAAAATTCACATTTAAATTCTTTAATACATGTCTCACATTCATTTACAAGATCTGTGTGCAGCCTCATGAAATGAACAAGAATTTCAAGCCTTCACAGTGTTTTGTGAATAGATATTAAGAGACTGGATTCCAGAAAACTTGTTTTGTATTAATAAATGAACCTTTGACACATCACATTTCTAAAATATAGCTGTAGGTTATAAAAGGGCGAATGTGGGGTGTCACATCTTATTTTCCTCCAGGGCTCAGATAAACTACTGTTTAGGAAAGTGGACAAACCAGTGGTGGTGCAACTGTCACTGTGAAACTGGATCCATCTTGATAATCACTTGACCCACTGTGCACATTTTAATCCACTTTCCGTATTTTTTAATTTTTTTATAAAGTGCAATTTCCTCTTATTAAATTTTTATTGGAAAAGCAGTAAACTAAAAGTTGTTCAATACTGGCATCTCTGAGTTATCAAGATAATTAAAAGAGTAATTCTCATTTTACCATTTCCCCTCCATTCCTGTTCTGATGCTTCCTGGGTAGCTTGCCGGTCTCTATTTCCTCATTCCTCTCTACATGAATGCTGCTGCCAATAACTTGTGTTACAGCAGCGGGTGTGTAATCACTATGTTAGCCAACAGATTTTACTTTGGGCTAATTCTAAGGGCATTATCCTGGCAATCCCCTGGTATTCACCCATTAACACTTGTACAGGGATCTGGACTTCTCTGCAGGGGAACCTGTCACGGTGAGAAGATTGGATAGACTTGCTGCACATGAGGCTATCTGACAGGTCTCTCTGTTTTCCTGTTTGTATGTTGTTGTTTGGCAGGATCTCACCTCTCCTCAGGTTCTGCTTGTTATCAGTGATGAGACTCTATTTAGGTCCGCCTCACACTGCTGGCCATGCGGTTGATATTTACTCTTGGAGTTGCTAGAGCTTGTTTGTCTTGGATCTCCTGCTTCTCAATTCATCTCAAAGCTAAGTACAGGTTGCTAGTTCTGTTTCTCTCTGGTGTGTTTTGGTTCTAGGCCTCAGGGAGACGCGGGTTTCTTCATCTGGGAAGAAACCAGCTGTCTCGTCTCCTGCTACCTATCCTAGGGCACGTCAGTTTTAGCAGTTTTAGCTTTTGAGGCCTAGACTGTTGTCTATTTCTTTTGTGTGTATCTGGTGTTTTCCGCTTCCCCATTACCCGTGACAGAACCGCCAGGCCGCTACCTCCTGGAGTAGTCGCTGTGTGGTTAACAGCTAAACAATGGGGGTCAGAGACACCAGTGAGTGGCACCAAGGGAACAGACAAAACCTTAATAAGGGACAGGCTGAGGTCAAGGCAGGCAATGAAGGATCAATACGGAAGTCAGACACAGGTCAGATCAGAAAAGGCTTTGAGTCCAGTAAATAGGTAGAGGTCGGTACACAGGCAGGCAAAAGAATGCAGCACACCTTTGGCGCTCAGCAGTGAAGAGAAGTCCTGGGGAAGAAGCTGTTTTGAGATCTGCTATGAGGAGAGGTAAGTGAAGGGAGAGTTTCTCAGTGTGAGAGGCAGAGTAATGCTGGGAGTTGTGGTTATTTAACTGGGACTGTATTTTAGGGCTGAAGGGGGTGATGTTATTTACATGGGATTGAATGTTGAAGGGGTGATGTTATTTACATGGGACTGCATGTTCGAGTTGACTGGGCCAGGGTAATGTTTAGTGTTGATAAAGCACCAAAGTGCTCAGGTGCTCTGATGCTCGAGTAGAACACTTTGGGATGCTCGGGTGCTCTACAGAGCACAATGGAAGTCAATGGAAGAACCCGAGCATTAAACCAGGCACCGCCTGCTCTGAAGAGGGGAGGGTGTCTGGTTCACAGGGAAAGGTTAGAAATTGATGGAAACACCACTGAAATGGTTCGGGAACAGCATGGGTAGGATGTTTTGATGCACCTTGGACTCCCAGGTCGCTGCTGGGAAAGATGTTGTCCGAGTAGTACGCCACTTTTACAGACTGACAATAATAACCGAAGATAAAATCTATTTTAGAGGAAAAATTGTTAAGAAACATTCTTTCCTGTATATTTACTTGTATATAAAGTGCAAGTGCTGCCAAAAATTACAAGGAAGAGGCACTCCGATACAACCTGTATATCACATAAAGAAGGGCCTCATTCACATTGTGGTACAATTGTTCAAGTAGTGGGACTCCTATAGTTGTAAGGCACAGAGGGATCACTGAGGACGCTGACACGGTCTGCTACGTACTCCTTCACCATCTTCCAAAACTTTTCCCTCCTTGTGACACTAGGCTGCGCATCAGGGTGAGGGTGCTGGTGGGGTGTCATGAAATTATCCCAGGCCTTGGAGAGTGTTGCCCTGCCTCTGTTGGAACTGCTGTGTGTTCCCCTCGTTGTCAGCTGGAAATTTTAGGAGAAAGTTTTCCACAAGGACCTTCTGGTATTGCACCATTTTGCTCATCCTCTCTACCACAGGAATGAAAGATGAGAAGTTCTCCTTGTATCTGGGTTTGAGAAGAGTGAATAACTAATAATCGGTGTTGGCCAAAATGTGTATAACGTGAGGGTCACAGGAAAGGCAGCATAACATAAAGTCAGCCATGTGTACCAGAGTCCCAACAGACAAGACTTTGCTGTCCTCATCAGGAGGATGACTCTCAATATCCTCATCCTCTTCCTCCTCTTCTCCCTATCAATGCTGAACAGTTGGAAAAAACCTGCTATGAGTACTACCCTTTGTAGCAGAGGCAACCGTCTCCTGCTCCTCCTCCTCATCATCCAATTCACGCTGAGAAGACGAACTGAGGGTGGTCTGGCTATCACCCTGTGTACTGTCTTCCCCCATTTCCACCTCTTCCACATGCAAAGCGTCCGCCTTCATTGTGAGCAGTGATTGTTTCAGTAGACACAGAAGTGGGATGGTTTTGCTGATAATAACTGCATCGCCGCTCACCATGCCCAAACATCCATACCCACTCGTCGCTTGTGAAGAGCAGAAGCTGACTAGAAAGGCGATGACCATGTTGCAGCTGGTATTCCACTACTGCCTTCTGCTGCTCACGAAGCCTGGCCAACATGTGGAACATGGAGTTCCAGCGCGTGTTTACGTCGCACAGCAGTCAGTGAGCTGGAAATTGCAAGCGCTGCTGCAGCGTTGCCAGACCAGCGGCAGCTGTAGATGATTTTCAGAAATGGGCACACATGCGATTTTGAGAAACCGCTGAACCACTAAGTTGAAGACGTGGGCTAGGCATGGGATGTGTGTGAGCTTACCGAGCTCCAAAGCCGCCACCAAGTTGTGGCCATTATTAGACACAACAATGCCTGGTTCTAGGTTGAGTGGCGAGAGCCACAGCTCAGTCTAGTCCCTTATACCCTGCCACAGCTCTGCGGTGGTGTGCTGTTTGCAAACTAGCTTCAGCATGGCCTGTTTCCCGCTTCCCCACTGCATGGCTGACTGGTGCAAGATGAGAATTCAGAGGGGGAAGTTGAGGAGGAGGTGGAGGAGGAGAAGGGGGGGTTGCAGCCACTAATGTAGGTGGTGGTGGAAATCCTGATGGAAGTAGGACCCGCACTCCTTGGCGTCAGTAGCACCTGTGCCATCCCAGGTTACGACTCGCTCCTGGCCTCCACAACGTTCACCCAGTGTGCCGTCAGGGAAATGTAGCGTCCCTGGCCAAAAGCACTTGTCCATGTGTCAGTCATTAAGTGGACCTTCCGGTTAACGAGGGATGGCCGTTGCCATCAGGCTGCGGAACGCCTCAGTGTCCACGAGCCTAAATGGCAGCATTTCCAGGGCCAGCAATTTGGAAAGGTGCGCATTTAGTGCTGTGGCCTGTGGGTGGATAGCTGGGTATTTGCGCCTTCATTCAAAGGCCGGGGGCATGGACATCTGTACGCTGCGCTGGGACACAGAAGTGGATGTGCTAGCTGATGGTGCTTGCGAAGGTCTAGGTGCAGGGCGGGAGGCATCCAGGCCTGCGTCTTGGACAGGGGATTGGCCAGCACGTAACACAGGGGAAGAGGAGGCAGTGGAGTGACCCACAGACACTGATTGTGGACACAGGCATTCGGCCCACCTATTAGGGTGCTTTGATGCCATGAGGCGGATCATGCTGGTAGTGGTGAGGTTGCTAGTGTTCACGCCATTTTGGTACGGCACAGGTTGCAAATTACAATTCTTTTGTCGTCCGCACTTTCCTAAAAAAAAACGCCAGACTGCGGAACACCTATCCCTTGGCAAGGGAGATTGCCGCAAGGGGGTGATTCGGGGAACAGTTGTGGGGCTGTTTGGTGTGGCCCGCATTCTCCCTTTTGCCACCCCACTGCCTCTTCCATCCTGTTGCGGTGCTGCGGATCCCTCCCCCTCTGTACTGTTGTCCTTGCTCGGCTTGCCACCTTCCCAGGTTGGGTCTGTGATTTCATCGTCCACCACCTCCTGTACCACTTCCTCACTTTGGTCATCCTCCTGATTTGTTGACCTGACAACAACCTCACTTATTGACAACTGTGTCTCATCCTCATTATCAACCTCTTGAGACACTAATTGCCGTTGACTTATTGGCAACTGTGTCTCATCATCATCATCCACCTTGTGAAACACTAATTGCCGTTCCCCACCGTCATCTTCTTCTGACTGTGGATGCTCAAGAGTTTGTGAATCAGTGCACAAGATCTCCTCATGTCCCTCTTCAAGCGGGCTTGGCGAGAGGCCCAAATCAAGGAATGGCGCTGAATAGACCTCCTCGGAATATCCTAGTGTGGGGTAACTTGTTTGCCAAGACTCTCCATGGTGGGTGGAAGGAGTATCAGGGTGAGGATTTTGTTGACCAGACTCTTGGCTACTGAGACTAGACTTTGTGGAAGACAGGGTGGTGCTTAACCGACTGGAAGCGTTATCTGCTGCAATCCAACCGACCACCTGGTCGCACTGGTCCGACTTCGAACTGGGACATGAGGCTAGTTATAGTGGATGAGTGTGTTTCTTGTGCTCTGGCAGCAGGCATAGTTTCACCGGGCCCAGGGCCACGACCTCTGCGTGCACCATCAGCAGCACGGCCACTTCCCCGTCCCTTACTGCTCACCTTGAGCATATTAAATAGTATATATGCTTGCAAGTATTTCACACGTACAGTAGCGCAGGTTTTATAAGTATGCGCAAATAAATTAAATAAATCACACTGAATGTCACAGATATTTAGGATGCGCAAACGTTATACAGGAGATGTAGCGCAGGTAATGTCGCTGTCACCAGCGGCTAAGAAAAAATTACACTGAATGTCATAGATATTCAGGATGCGCAACCATTGTACAGGAGATGTAGCGCAGGTAATGTCGCTGTCAGCCACGGCAAAACAATTACGCTGAATGTCCCAGATATTTAGGATGCGCAAATGTAACACAACAGATGTAGCAGAGGTTGTGTCACCAGCGGCCAAACAATTGCATGCAATTTAGCGCAGGTTGCGCTAATAATATATATTGCAGCTAGATAAAACAATAGTCCTTAAAAGTATTGATGAGTGAACCCGAACTGTATAGTTCGGGTTCGTACCGAATTTTGGGGTGTCCGTGACACGGACCCGAACCCGAACATTTTCGTAAAAGTCTGGGTTCGGGTTCAGTGTTCGGCGCTTTCTTGGCGCTTTTTGAAAGGCTGCAAAGCAGCCAATCAACAAGCGTCATACTACTTGCCCCAAGAGGCCATCACAGCCATGCCTACTATTGGCATGGCTGTGATTGGCCAGTGCAGCATGTGACCCAGCCTCTATATAAGCTTGGGTCACGTAGCGCCGCACGTCACCCTGCTCTGATCAGTGTAGGGATAGGATGCAGCTGCTTTTCAGTCACTTTTTTCTGGGGTGATCGGCGGCCATTTTGTGTCTTGTGGTGCGCCAGCACAAGCTGCCACCAAGTCCATTTTTAACCATCAATAGTGTGTTTTTTTTTTTTTTCCTATATCCTACATCAGGGGCTTGGCTGTGCTTGCTATTTTATTGAGGGGTAAAATACAATTGCCAAAATAGCAGTACCCTAAATCTGGTGTTTCAGCTGTGGCTAGCCAATTGTAATACTGTCTGCTGTCTGCCGAAGCACAGTTTATGTTCTGGGTTGAATACAATTCCCAACTTAGCAATTCCCTAAATAATTGTTTTCTGCTGTATCAGGCCAAGTTTAAATCTATCCATAAAAGGGTATATTAGATTGAAGGTGCTGATAGGGTCATCCTCAATAACTTCACACGCTACCGTGCATTTCCAAGTATAATTCTGTCCGTAAAAGGGATACCTGTCATCCAGGGCCTAAATACTAGGCCTACAATTTATATTCAGCTAAATCTGTCGTTACTGCTGTGCCTGTATTAGCGTAATACAGTACCTAAATAGATAGCCAGATAGTGTTAGGTGCGTGTAAAAAAAGGCCTGAATTTGAATTCAATACATTGGGACAAATAATTTTTTTATTATTGTGGTGAACGGTAACAATGAGGAAAACATCTAGTAAGGGACGCGGACATGGTCGTTGTGGTGTTAGTGGACCCTCTGGTGCTGGGAGAGGACGTGGCCGTTCTGCCACAGCCACACGTCCTAGTGAACCAACTACCTCAGGTCCCAGTAGCCGCCAGAATTTACAGCGACATTTGGTGGGGCCCAATGCCGTTCTAAGGATGGTAAGGCCTGAGCAGGTGCAGGCAGTAGTCAATTGGGTGGCCGACAGGGATCCAGCACGTTCACATTATCTCCCACCCAGTCTTCTGCAGAAAGCGCACAGATGGCGCCTGAAAACCAAGCCCATCAGTCTGTCACATCACCCCCATGCATATCAGGGAAACTGTCTGAGCCTCAAGTTATGCAGCAGTCTCTTATGCTGTTTGAAGACTCTGCTGGCAGGGTTTCCCAAGGGCATCCACCTAGCCCTTCCCCAGCGGTGGAAGACATAGAATGCACTGTTTCCTGATGATGAGGACATGGGAATACCACATCAGCACGTCTCTGATGATGACGAAACACAGGTGCCAACTGCTGCGTCTTTCTGCAGTGTGCAGACTGAACAGGAGGTCAGGGAGGAAGACTGGGTAAAAGGCGATGCAGGGGACGATGAGGTCCTAGACCCCACATGGAATGAAGGTCGTGCCACTGACTTTCAGAATTTGGAGGAAGAGGCAGTGGTGAGACCGAGCCAACAGCGTAGCAAAAGAGGGAGCAGTGGGCAAAATCAGAACACCCGCCACCAAGAGAGTCCCTCTGCTACTGGCCACCGCCATCTGGGACCGAGCACCCCAAAGGCAGCTTCAAGGAGTTCCCTGGCGTGGCAGTTCTTCAAACAATGTGCTGACGACAAGACCCGAGTGGTTTGCAAGCTGTGCCATCAGAGCCTGAAGCGAGGCATTAACGTTCTGAACCTTAGCACAACCTGCATGACCAGGCACCTGCATGCAAAGCATGAACTGCAGTGCAGTAAACACCTTAAAAACAAGGAACTCACTCAGGCTCCCCCTGCTACCTCTTCTGCTGCAGCCGCCTCGGCCTCTTCCTCCGCCTCTGGAGGAACGTGGGCACCTGCCGCCCAGCAAACAGAGGATGTACCACCAACACCACCACCTCCGTCACCAAGCATCTCAACCATGTCACATGGCAGCGTTCCACAAACATTTGAGAGAAAGCGTAAATTCCCACCTAGCCACCCTCGATCCCTGGCCCTGAATGCCAGCATTTCTAAACTACTGGCCTATGAAATGCTGTCATTCAGGCTGGTGGACACAGACAGCTTCAAACAGCTCATGTCGCTTGCTGTCCCACAGTATGTTGTTCCCAGCCGCCACTACTTCTCTAAGAGAGCCGTGCCTTCCCTGCACAACCAAGTATCCGATAAAATCAAGTGTGCACTGCGCAACGCCATCTGTGGCAAGGTCCACCTAACCACAGATACGTGGACCAGTAAGCACGGCCAGGGACGCTATATCTCCCTAACTGCACACTGGGTAAATGTAGTGGCGGCTGGGCCCCAGGCGGAGAGCTGTTTGGCGCACGTCCTTCAGCCGCCAAGGATCGCAGGGCAACATTCTTTGCCTCCTGTCTCCTCCTCCTCCTACTCAGCTTCCTCCTCCTCTTCTTCCACCTGCTCATCCAGTCAGCCACACACCTTCACCACCAACTTCAGCACAGCCCGGGGTAAACGTCAGCAGGCCATTCTGAAACTCATATGTTTGGGGGACAGGCCCCACACCGCACAGGAGTTGTGGCGGGGTATAGAACAACAGACCGACGAGTGGTTGCTGCCGGTGAGCCTCAAGCCCGGCCTGGTGGTGTGCGATAATGGGCGTAATCTCGTTGCAGCTCTGGGACTAGCCGGTTTGACGCACATCCCTTGCCTGGCGCATGTGCTGAATTTGGTGGTGCAGAAGTTCATTCACAACTACCCCGACATGTCAGAGCTGCTGCATAAAGTGCGGGCTGTCTGTGCGCGCTTCCAGCGTGCACATCCTGCCGCTGCTCGTCTGTCTGCGCTACAGCGTAACTTCGGCCTTCCCGCTCACCGCCTCATATTCTACGTACCCACCAGGTGGAACTCCACCTTGCACATGCTGGACAGACTGTGCGAGCAGCAGCAGGCCATAGTGGAGTTTCAGCTGCAGCACGCACGGGTCAGTCGCACTGCGGAACAGCACCACTTCACCACCAATTACTGGGCCTCCATGCGAGACCTGTGTGCCCTGTTGCGCTGTTTCGAGTACTCCACCAACATGGCCAGTGGCGATGATGCCGTTATCAGCGTTACAATACCACTTCTATGTCTCCTTGAGAAAACACTTAGGGCGATGATGGAAGAGGAGGTGGCCCAGGAGGAGGAGGAGGAAGAGGGGTCATTTTTAGCACTTTCAGGCCAGTCTCTTAGAAATGACTCAGAGGGAGGTTTTTTGCAACAGCAGAGGCCAGGTACAAATGTGGCCAGACAGGGCCCACTACTGGAAGACGAGGAGGACGAGGATGAGGAGGAGGTGGAAGAGGATAAGGATGAAGCATGTTCACAGCGGGGTGGCACCCAACTTAGCTCGGGCCCATCACTGGTGCGTGGCTAGGGGGAAACGCAGGACGATGACGATACGCCTCCCACAGAGGACAGCTTGTCCTTACCTCTGGGCAGCCTGGCACACATGAGCGACTACATGCTGCAGTGCCTGCGCAATGACAGCAGAGTTGCCCACATTTTAACGTGTGCGGACTACTGGGTTGCCACCCTGCTGGATCCCCGGTACAAAGACAATGTGCCCACCTTACTTCCTGCACTGGAGCGTGATAGGAAGATGCGCGAGTACAAGCGCACGTTGGTAAACGCGCTACTGAGAGCATTCCCAAATGTCACAGGGGAACAAGTGGAAGCCCAAGGCGAAGGCAGAGGAGGAGCAAGAGGTCGCCAACGCAGCTGTGTCATGGCCAGCTCCTCTGAGGGCAGGGTTAGCATGGCAGAGATGTGGAAAAGTTTTGTCACCACGCCACAGCTAACTGCACCACCACCTGATACGGAACGTGTTAGCAGGAGGCAACATTTCACTAACATGGTGGAACAGTACGTGTGCACACCCCTCCACGTACTGACTGATGGTTCGGCCCCATTCAACTTCTGGGTCTCCAAATTGTCCACGTGGCCAGAGCTAGCCTTTTATGCCTTGGAGGTGCTGGCCTGCCCGGCGGCCAGCGTTTTGTCTGAACGTGTATTCAGCACGGCAGGGGGCGTCATTACAGACAAATAAAAATGAACCAAGCATGGATCCCACAGGACCTGTCCATCCCTTGTGCAGATTAGACATTTATAACTACCTCCCCATAACCATATATTATTGTACTCCAGGGCACTTCCTCATTCAATCCTTTTTTTATTTTAATTTTACCATTATATTGCGGGGCAACCCAAAGTTGAATGAACCTCTCCTCTGTCGGGGTGGCGGGGACTAAAAATATCTGACAGTGGCCTGGTCCAGTGTTGGGTGACATGAAGCCTGATTCTCTGCTATGACTTGAAGCCTGAATCTCTGCTATGGGACCTCTCTCCTCTGTCTGGGTGCCGGGGCCTAAATATCTGACAATGGCCTGTTCCAGTGTTGGGTGACGTGAAGCCTGATTCTCTGCTATCACATGAAGCCTGATTCTCTGCTATGACTTGAAGCCTGATTCTCTGCTATGACATAAAGCCTGATTCTCTGCTATGGGACCTCTCTCCTCTGTCTGGGTGCCGGGGCCTAAATATCTGACAATGGCCTGTTCCAGTGGTGGGTGACGTGAAGCCTGATTCTCTGCTATGCCATGAAGCCTGATTCTCTGCTATGGGACCTCTCTCCTCTGTCTGGGTGCCGGGGCCTAAATATCTGACAATGGCCTGTTCCAGTGGTGGGTGACGTGAAGCTTGATTCTCTGCTATGCCATGAAGCCTGATTCTCTGCTATGGGACCTCTCTCCTCTGTCTGGGTGCCGGGGCCTAAATATCTGACAATGGCCTGTTCCAGTGGTGGGTGACGTGAAGCCTGATTCTCTGCTATGCCATGAAGCCTGATTCTCTGCTATGGGACCTCTCTCCTCTGTCTGGGTGCCGGGGCCTAAATATCTGACAATGGCCTTTTCCAGTGGTGGGTGACTTGAAGCCTGATTCTCTGCTATGACATGAAGCCTGATTCTCTGCTATGATTTGAAGCCTGATTCTCTGCTATGGGACCTCTCTCCTCTGTCTGGGTGCCGGGGCCTAAATATCTGACAGTGGCCTGTTCCAGTGGTGGGTGACATGAAGCCTGATTCTCTGCTACGGGACCTCTCTCCTCTGTCTGGGTGCCGGGGCCTAAATATCTGACAATGGCCTGTTCCAGTGTTGGGTGACGTGAAGCCTGATTCTCTGCTATGACATGAAGCCTGATTCTCTGCTATGACTTGAAGCCTGATTCTCTGCTATGACATGAAGCCTGATTCTCTGCTATGGGACCTCTCTCCTCTGTCTGGGTGCCGGGGCCTAAATATCTGACAATGGCCTGTTCCAGTGGTGGGTAACATGAAGCCTGATTCTCTGCTATCACATGAAGCCTGATTCTCTGCTATGACTTGAAGCCTGATTCTCTGCTATGACATGAAGCCTGATTCTCTGCTATGGGACCTCTCTCCTCTGTCTGGGTGCCGGGGCCTAAAAATATCTGACAATGGCCTGTTCCAGTGGTGTGTGGCATGAAGCCTGATTCTCTGCTATGGGACCTCTCTCCTCTGTCTGGGTGCCGGGGCCTAAATATCTGACAATGGCCTGTTCCAGTGGTGGGTAACGTGAAGCCTGATTCTCTGCTATCACATGAAGTCTGATTCTCTGCTATGACATGAAGCCTGATTCTCTGCTATGACATGAAGCCTGATTCTCTGCTATGACATGAAGCCTGATTCTCTGCTATGGGACCTCTCTCCTCTGTCTGGGTGCTGGGGCCTAAATATCTGACAATGACCTGTTCCAGTGGTGGGTGACGTGAAGCCTGATTCTCTGCTATGGGACCTCTCTCTTCTGTCTGGGTGCCGGGGCCTAAATATCTGACAATGGCCTTTTCCAGTGGTGGGTGACTTGAAGCCTGATTCTCTGCTATGACATGAAGCCTGATTCTCTGCTATGACTTGAAGCCTGATTCTCTGCTATGACATGAAGCCTGATTCTCTGCTATGGGACCTTTCTCCTCTGTCTGGGTGCCGGGGCCTAAATATCTGACAGTGGCCTGTTCCAGTGGTGGGTGACATGAAGCCTGATTCTCTGCTACGGGACCTCTCTCCTCTGTCTGGGTGCCGGGGCCTAAATATCTGACAATGGCCTGTTCCAGTGTTGGGTGACGTGAAGCCTGATTCTCTGCTATGACTTGAAGCCTGATTCTCTGCTATGACATGAAGCCTGATTCTCTGCTATGGGACCTCTCTCCTCTGTCTGGGTGCCGGGGCCTAAAAATATCTGACAATGGCCTGTTCCAGTGGTGTGTGACATGAAGCCTGATTCTCTGCTATGGGACCTCTCTCCTCTGTCTGGGTGACGGTGCCTAAAAATATCTGACAATGGCCTGTTCCAGTGGTGGGTGACATGAAGCCTGATTCTCTCCATGAGACCTCTCTCCTATTGATATTGATTAATTTTAATTTATTTTACCTACATTCTGCTGCCTTTTGCAGCCTTCTAGCTCTTTCCTGGGCTATTTTACAGCCTTTTTAGTGCCGATAAGTTCGGGTCCTTATTGACTTCAATGGGGTTCGGGTTCGGGGCGAAGTTCGGGTCAAGTTCGGATCCCGAACCCGAACATTTCCGGGAAGTTCGGCCGAACTTCTCGAACCCGAACATCCAGGTGTTCGCTCAACTCTACTTAAAAGGACTTTTGGGTCTCTAACACCTTTCAACAGTAAACCCTGCCTGAAAAAAAATATATATATCCCTGTCCCTACACTATCTGTCCCTCCTGCTGCCGCTCCCCCTGACTAACACTGAGCCAAACCAAGTAAAAAAATACATTGATTTTTTCAATGAGTATTCAAGCAACGGAAATTATGACCAACATAGATACCATACCATTAGTTAAGTCATTCAAAAAACATACAAGTTGCTCCATGGCAACTTTACATTTCCATGACAATTATCAAAATAGGATGAACTCAAGCAAGCTGATTTACTCATTTACCTACTGAATTCTCATCAAGTGAGATGTAATTGATGCATTAGTAGATCTAAAGTATTTTGCACTCTTCCAGCTGGTAGGAGATCAGCAAGTGCTGATTTGTAACTATGTATTGGAAACAATTCTATTGTTTTCACTTCCATGTTTAGTTTAACAAAATCTCTTTTGGGGGAACAATTTTTTAAGAATTGCATCTTCGATAAAGCGTAGCATTGAGGGACTGTTGATAAAGCAGTTTTATCCCCTGGATGGAAGATAACTGTTAGATTGCTAAGGGGTCCTATTAATGGACCTCCACCAATCACAAGAACAGAGACCCCATACTGCTTGGGTTACTTGGCTCCATTACTTCCGGTAGCTGTGAGACCTTCTATAGACAGGACTGTATCTTTCCAAACAATGTGGAATTAACTGAACTTACCACAGGTGTACTCCAATCAAGGTGTTGAAACAGCTCAAAGATGATCAAGAGAAATGGATGGCCCCCTGATCTACTTAGGAAGCCTAATAAGGTTGTTTTTTTTTTGCCTTCCTCTGGATTAACTTGCAGTCATGACAGGCCGAACTGGATGGACAAATGTCTTTTTTCGGCCTTATGTATTATGTTACTAATAGCAAATAGTCAAAATTTTATTTTTGTATATATATATATATATACTGTATATATTGTCAGGGATCGCTCTCTCTCAGGGGATCGTACTCACAGCCTTCTTCACAGACACCAGGTTTAAGGTCCAAATGGTGCATTTATTTGGCAGTCTTCGAACAGCAGCACAAACAAAGCAAAAGAAACCCCTGCCCGTCTAGGCACTAACTAAACAAATATGACGTGTCTCCCTGACTCAACTATATATCACAGTTCACACACTGTTTCAGGTGTGGCTTTCTCAGCCCAATAATCCAGCAGCCTCCAGGCTGTAGCCAATACGAGTCCCAAAATTCTAGGCTATCTCCCAGCCTCATGGCTCCTCAGCCTAACCCGGCTGAGACCACACTCACAGAGCCTCTGCAGGTCTCTATTCCAAATCACTCTCTCTCTCTCTTTTAACAGACTGACACACTGGGAGATAGGGCAGAAGAAGGTCCCAGTCCCTCCCATCCTTAGAGACAACTCTTTTTAGCATATTTTTTAATGTTTGATTAAAATTCCCTACCTGGCCATCCGTTTGCGGATGATACAAGGACGTCCATAGCTGTTTTATGTGGAGCAACTTACAGAGTTCCCTTTGGACATAAACGGGGTCCCTTGGTGGGTCAGAACCTCCTTAGGCAGACCCACTCGAGAAAACATCTCCATTAACTCCTTAGCTATGAGTTTGGCTGATGTATGCCACAGTGGCACCGCCTCCGGGTACTGAGTGGCATAGTCGAGGACAACCAAGATGTGTTGGTGTCCTCTAGCAGACTTAGATACCGGGCCTATGAGATCCATAGTGATTCGCTCGAACGGGACCTCAATAATGGGGAGGGGTACTAGGGAACTACGGAAATGTGGCTGGGGGCTAGTTATCTGGCAGGTTGGGCAAGACTTACAATATTCTTTCTCTCTGAACACACTGGGCCAAGTAAAACCGCTGTAGAATCCAGTCCTGCGGTTTTTTTTTTGCATTCCCAGATGACCCCCGAGAACATGCTGGTGGGCTAACTCTAACACGAGTTTGCGATAAGCCTGGGGCACCACCAACTGTTCAATGGATTCACCTCACAGATGGTTTACTCGATACAACATCTCTTGAAGAACCATAAAACGGGGAAACACCGACTCTGACCCCGGTTGTTGTGGTTCCCCATCTATTATTAATACATTTTCCAAGGCTCGAGATAGGTTGGGTTCCGATGTTGTGCAGTACCAAAATTATCCCCGGAGACATTGAGGTCGGCTAGCTCCAGACCTGGCAGCAAGTCCTCCATGTCTCCCACCATCACACTTAGCAGGGTTGTCTCCCCGTGTTCCACCAAAGTGGCAGTCACCCCTACCACTGGCCCTTCGGACTCAGGTTCCCAGGGTTCTGGTCTCCCCCCTCAGCCGGGCCACTCTGCTAGGGTCACATCTGTCTCACGGGTATAGGTATGTTTCGTGTCTGGCCATAGTGCAGGGGGTAGTCTCTCCCAATTATTAGTTCATACGGTAATGTAATTTTGTGGCGATGGCCACCTCATGAGTCCACCTGCCGGCCACCGTTGATATAGAGACCAGGGCGGTAGGATAGTCCTTTAAGTCCCCATGAATGCACACATTGCCGACCTTTCGGCCAGTATACTCGACAGGCCGCACCAGGGCAGCTCTTACCAGGGACACCAGGCTCCCTGAATCCAGCAGTGCCACGGCCAGAGTGTCCCCCACTTCCACCTGGCACAGGTGGCCATTGTCTACAGTCTCAGAGGTACCTGTGGCACACAGCTTCCTGGCATACAATGAGTGGCAGTAGCCATAGTTGGTAACCACGGGTTCACCCCGATGGGGACAGTTGGCCCTTATGTTTTCAGGCTCATGACACCGCCAGCAAACCACCGGGGCTGAGTCTGCAGGGGATACGTCCCGGGCGGATTTGGCTGGCACCGGCCGCCGGCTCTGGGGAGGAGATTTCCGGGGGTTTGATTGGCCCCCTCCCAAAATAACCCCCTGCAGATTTCTGGTGGCCTTGTAGTGCTCCACCAGGTCGACCATCTCTAAGGCATTACCAGGAGACACCTGGCCAATCCAGTGCGGGAGAGGGTACGGCAAAGCCCTCCAAAACACATCCGCCAACAGACGGTCCAGAATAGTAGTGGGAGTCAATATGTCAGGCTGCAGCCATTTCTATATATACAAACTGAAAAGAATGGCGTGGTATTAAACAGGCAGGAAGTGCTCAAACCCACATGCAGTTGTGCATATATATAGGGGAGCAAATCCTGCACTTGTGGCCCGTTTATAATGGCAATCCCCAGCAAAAATGCATACAGTGGAGGATGCCAGCAGCGAACCACAAGTACCACAATAGACATCCTACACAAGATAGCAATTATGTGGATGTGATAATCAATATAACAATATAACAATAGCAAAGACAGGTGCACTCTGTGGTCTTACTAAACCCTCAAACTGATTTTAAAACTGAGAGATTAGCCAACGTGTCCTACAGTGTAGGACATGTCTGAGCCCAAGCACCGCGCCAAGGTTTCTCAAGTAGCTCAGGATCTAACACTCACCTATCTGTCCCGTATGGGCAATACCAGGGGCCAGTGGGCAAATTACAGGAGCATGAGGTCAGCCTCACAAACAACTCACCAGTTACCTCCAGCATGTAACCATGCTAGCAATGGGAGGAGAGAGGAGCCATTTCTACAACCGGTGTAGCAGATCATAATATTGTGGTCTGGGGGGTTCAGCAGAGTTAAATTCCCACTGGTGCACCCGCTGAGCCTAGACCAATACATTCATCCCCAGTCTCGCCAGGATCTCACCTTTTACAGTTGGGTAGTCAGCCGCTCGATCAAAAAACACTTGCTGGGGTCCAGACGCCAGGAATTGAGCGACGACCTCAGCCCACTGGTCTCAGGGTAGTTTCTCCCTCATGGCCACCTTTTCGAACATCGTCAGATAGGTCTCAACGTCATCCGAGGGGGACATTTTAGGGATCGCCGCACGGACGTCTTTCCAGGCATCGTGGACGTTCTGGGCCGCTCCGGCCACTTGCAACACCATTACATGTTGTAATAGCAGCTGGTTAGTTTCCTGCTGCTGCTTGTTAGCCTCCCGCTGCTGCAAGTTAGCCTCCACGAGGGTTTTTACGACCGCCCCCATTTTATCTGGGGACACGGGTCGTAACCTTGCCGGCTTAATATAGGACATGCTCTTGTGCTCAAAAAAAACTAAAAAACTTTTAGGCCTTCAGGCCTGCCTCTCTGCATTTGACCGTATTCTCCACCAATTGTGGGGTATTGCTCTGGTAGACAGGCTAGCGGACGCAGTATAGAGGCAATCACAAAGTCTAACTTAAACAGTTCGGTGTTTATTCACACATAAGGAAACACAGTCTTGGTGTTTGTTCATTGACATGCAATGTCCATAGAACAAAATCTTCACCTGGTAAGTAGTTTTCCACCCGCAGTCCTCAACAAGCTTTAGGGGCCTGTTTCCCGGCATGCAGCTCTCAGCCCTTTAGCACAGCACAAATTCTCAAGCACAAAGACTCCCCAGCTTCTCTGTCAGATGGAGGAAAAACCACACCCAGCTGAGACTGCTGGCTGGGTTTTATATAGGCCAAAAAGACCCGGCCTGGAGCAGCCACCCACCCAGCACTTTGGCTACTACCAGTAAAAGCCGTCCCGACTCGGCTTTACAGCCATATTAACAAAAAACTGTGTCAATCAGCACTAGCTGCCGCTGACACTTAAAACTACCGGCTCTTACCTCACCAAGGCCAGGAATCTTGGTGACACATACCTTCCATCAATGACGGCCCCTTGCGCCCTCCTACAATATTTATATATATATATATATATATATACACTCACCTAAAGAATTATTAGGAACACCTGTTCTATTTCTCATTAATGCAATTATCTAGTCAACCAATCACATGGCAGTTGCTTCAATGCATTTAGGGGTGTGGTCCTGGTCAAGACAATCTCCTGATCTCCAAACTGAATGTCAGAATGGGAAAGAAAGGTGATTTAAGCAATTTTGAGCGTGGCAGGGTTGTTGGTGCCAGACGGGCCGGTCTGAGTATTTCACAATCTGCTCAGTTACTGGGATTTTCACGCACAACCATTTCTAGGGTTTACAAAGAATGGTGTGAAAAGGGAAAAACATCCAGTATGCGGCAGTCCTGTGGGCGAAAATGCATTGTGGATGCTAGAGGTCAGAGGAGAATGGGCCGACTGATTCAAGCTGATAGAAGAGCAATGTTGACTGAAATAACCACTCGTTAAAACCGAGGTATGCAGCAAAGCATTTGTGAAGCCACAACACGCACAACCTTGAGGCGGATGGGCTACAACAGCAGAAGACCCCACTGGGTACCACTCATCTCCACTACAAATAGGAAAAAGAGGCTACAATTTGCACAAGCTAACCAAAATTGGACTGTTGAAGACTGGAAAAATGTTGCCTGGTCTGATGAGTCTCGATTTCTGTTGAGACATTTAAATGGTAGAGTCCGAATTTGGCGTAAACAGAATGAGAACATGTATCCATCATGCCTTGTTACCACTGTGCAGGCTGGTGGTGGTGGTGTAATGGTGTGGGGGATGTTTTCTGGGCACACTTTAGGCCCCTTAGTTCCAATTGGGCATCTTTTAAATGCTACGGGCTACCTGAGCATTGTTTCTGACCATGTCCATCCCTTCATGACCACCATGTACCCATCCTCTGATGGCTACTTCCAGCAGGATAATGCACCATGTCACAAAGCTCGAATCATTTCAAATTGGTTTCTTGAACATGACAATGAGTTCACTGTACTAAAATGGCCCCCACAGTCACCAGATCTCAACCCAATAGAGCATCTTTGGGATGTGGTGGAACGGGAGCTTCGTGCCCTGGATGTGCATCCCTCAAATCTCCATCAACTGCAAGATGCTATCCTATCAATATGGGCCAACATTTCTAAAGAATGCTATCAGCACCTTGTTGAATCAATGCCACGTAGAATTAAGGCAGTTCTGAAGGCAAAAGGGGGTCCAACACCGTATTAGTATGGTGTTCCTAATAATTCTTTAGGTGAGTGTATATATGTATATACAGCTGCAAGAAAAAGTATGTGAACCCTTTGGAATGATATGGATTTCTGCACAAATTGGTCATAAAATGTGATCTGATCTTCATCTAAGTCACAACAATAGACAATCACAGTCTGCTTAAACTAATAACACACAAAGATTCAAATGTTACCATGTTTTTATTGAACACACCATGTAAACATTCACATTGCAGGTGGAAAAAGTATGTGAACCCCTAGACTAATGACATCAACAAGAGCTAATTGGAGTGAGGTGTCAGCCAACTGGAGTCCAATCAATGAGATGAGATTGGAGGTGTTGGTTACAGCTGCCCTGCCCTATAAAAAACACATGCCAGTTCTGGGTTTCCTTTTCACAAGAAGCATTGCCTGATGTGAATGATGCCTCGCACAAAAGAGCTCTCAGAAGACCTACGATTAAGAATTGTTGACTTGCATAAAGCTGGAAAGGGTTATAAAAGTATCTCCAAAAGCCTTGCTGTTCATCAGTCCACGGTAAGACAAATTGTCTATAAATGGAGAAAGTTCAGCACTGCTGCTACTCTCCCTAGGAGTGGCCGTCCTGTAAAGAGCACAGCGCAGACTGCTCAATGAGGTGAAGAAGAATCCTAGAGTGTCAGCTAAAGACTTGCAAAAGTCTTTGGTATATGCTAACATCCCTGTTAGCGAATCAACGATACGTAAAACACTAAACAAGAATGGATTTCATGGGAGGATACCACAGAGGAAGCCATTGCTGTCCAAAAAAAACATTGCTGCACGTTAACAGTTTGCACAAGAGCACCTGGATGTTCCACAGCAGTACTGGCAAAATATTCTGTGGACAGATGAAACCAAATTTGAGTTGTTTGAAAGAAACACACAACACTATGTGTGGAGAAAAAGAGGCACAGCACACCAACATCAAAACCTCATCCCAACTGTGAAGTATGGTGGTGGGGGCATCATGGTTTGGGGCTGCTTTGCTGCGTCAGGGCCTGGATGGATTGCTATCATCGAAGTAAAAATAAATTCCTAAGTTTATCAAGACATTTTGCAGGAGAACTTAAGGCCATCTGTCCACCAGCTGAAGCTCAACAAAAGATGGATGTTGCAACTGGACAACGACCCAAAGCATAGAAGTAAATCAACAACAGAATGGCTTAAACAGAAGAAAATACGCCTTCTGGAGTGGCCCATTCAGAGTCCTGACCTCAACCCGATTGAGATGCTGTGGCATGACCTCAAGAAAGCGATTCACACCAGACATCCCAAGAATATTGCTGAACTGAAACAGTTCTGTAAAGAGGAATGGTCAAGAATTACTCCTGACCGTTGTGCACGTCTGATCTGCAACTACAGGAAATGTTTGGTTCAAGTTATTGCTGCCAAAGGAGGTTCAACCAGTTATTATCTCCTAGGGTTCACATACTTTTTCCACCTGCACTGTGAATGTTTACATGGTGTGTTCAATAAAAACATGGTAACATTTAATTCTTTGTGTGTTATTAGTTTAAGCAGACTGTGATTGTCTATTGTTGTGACTTAGATGAAGATCAGATCACATTTTATGACCAATTTGTGCAGAAATCCATATCATTCCAAAGGGTTCACATACTTTTTCTTGCAACTGTATATATTTAATTGGTGATTTGGTCAGAATTAATGGCGTCCTAAATGCTGAGAAATACATGCAGATACTTATCCATCATGCAATACTATCAGAGGGGCACACGATTGGCTTCAAATTTATTCTGCAGCAGGAAAACAACCCCAAACATACAGTCAATGTCATTGAAGGGGTTGGCCACTTTCTAGTTACTGTTGACCGATGTGTTTATAAGATGATTATATGGCACTTACTAATATATTCTTTGTTGAAATTCTGCACCATTTTCTATATTTTATAAGGTATGCCCCATTTTTTTACAAAGTCTTTTGTGCTGTCCACACAGAGGTCCTGTCTATAAGAATGCCGCTGATGGAGGGTCATGTGACCAGGCAAATCAACTTTACCTCTACATTGAAATACACTGCACCTTTCATCTCTACTTGTTGTATTTGGAGTTTAGTGCAGGTACATTGCTTTTTAAATGGGGGAGACATCACATGGAGGTGATTTGCCTGGTCACATGACCGTCCATCAGCGGCCATCCTATGGACAGGACCTCTGTGTGGACAGCACGAAAGACTTTGTAAGAAAGGGAGTATACCTTATGAAATATAGAAAATGGTGCAGAATTTCAACAAAGAATATATTAGTAAGTGCAATATAATCATCTCATAAACACATCGGTCAACAGTAACTAGAAAGTGGCTAACCACTTTAAGAAGTATCTTCAGCGTAAAGGAGAACAAAGAGTCCTGGAAGTGATGATATAGCCCCCACAGAGCACTGATCTCAGCATCATCAAGTCTGTCTGGGATTACATGAAGAGGCAAAAGGATATGAACAAGCCTACATCCACAGATGTTTGGAACAACCTGTCTGCAGAGTTCATTCAATTACTGTGTGCAAGTGTACTGAGAATTAATGGCATTTGGAAGGGAAAGTGTGGTCATACCAAATATTGATTTGATGTATATTTCTTTGTTTATTAACTTTGCATTTAGTTGATTGCTAAAAATAAAATATTAACACTTTTATTTTTGAAAGTATTCTTACTTTGACACATTTTTCCACAGCTGCCCAAAATATTTGCACAGTACTATACATATGTGTATATATAATACAGATGAAACTTATATATCCAAGATATCTATCGTTCAATCCAAAACATTGAAAATCTAAGATTTCAGTATAGATAATTCAGTATAGTCTTTTTTTAGTTCTGATACAAAGCATTCATGCAATGCTCATACTCTACAGTATGAGGTTTGAGTCTTAAGGTGTCACTGATGTTCATGCATTGTACTGTTGGAAGGAAGCAACAGTGTTTTATGGAGGATGTGAAAGGTATACCGCCAATGTGCTAAATCTTCAGGTTTCTTAATTTCCTTGTTGGTTTGCCCCATTAATTTGTAGCTGTGCAGGTGAATAAGGAATCGGTGGCAAGACGAGAACTTAAACTCATTACCGTCAGTTGCTGCCTGGGTATTTCTGTTACGATCCTCATTAATCATTTGCAGGATTCATTAATTAATTACACAAGACAGAAAAATACTTACTTGAAGAAGTTGCAGTTATATTGAGATGTTCTGTATTGAAGCCACTGTCTAACACCCTGTGTTGACAATTGGCTTGTAGTTTGCCAGTATTTGCAATGTGCTGTATATTTTTAAACAGGATCTGCTGGCTCTCATGTCCGCTTTGGAATGACTTGCATTTCCCAGGGTAAATATAACAACTCATGATCATATTTTCTTAGAACAATTCATAGTGATATTCCTATATTATCTCTACTAGAAAAATATGAATAAATGAACAGCTGTCCATTACCAGTTTTTTTTTTGGGGGGGGGGGGGGGTTCTTACACCGTCTTACACAGTCAAATCAGTGCGGACAGTATAAGATGGTGTAAGGACACACCTCTTTGACAAGAAGAATGGTGACGGCCAGTTATAAATATATTATTAATACAAATAATGGCGCAACATAGAGTTCTTAGAAAATATGCTACAGAATTGTGATTTCATGGAGAATGCAAGAATTTACTAAAACACATCAGGAAAGCTGACAGATCCTATTAATACAATAAGGAACATTTATGAAGACATATGCCTGTATGCCTTATAAATTTAGCACACATAGCGGAGATACTATAGTACAGATTGTGTCAGATTTATCAACTGGGCGGTCATCCTTCTAATGAATCTGCTTTAGTCACCCAGTTCATACCTGGAGTTATTACCCCTTAACAAAATGCTGGGCTTGGTAGAACTCTGAAGCTCCGACCACATTATCAGACATATTAATATCGGGTGGTACAGAAGCTTTCACATTTCGTGGCAAGGCATAGAAGCATACTGTATATGGTTAATACTATATGTGGTTTTTCCACTTATCTTACATCTTATGTAAGTCATTCTGTTAGCCTCAAAGTTATCAAGCTTGGAGATATTACTTTCTTGAATTTCAAAAATACCCAAAATTCCCCTGAGATATAAGAATAGTTATAGTAAGCTGCACGTATAAGAACTGAGTGTATTCACTACATCTGATTACACTTATTGACAGAAAAAAAAGAACTCACCCACATAGAAATGTCAGATTGCAGCAAAACTCGGCATGCAGTTATGTCTCAGGAAGATATGTAAATGACTACAGGTGTGGTCTTATTAGACATTGGGTCTTGCCACAAGAGAGCGAAAAAAGTGTTTTCCCTGCTGCCCTATAAAAAGGCTCTCTGGTGTGAGATTGTTGAGTGTTAGACATGCTTCTACATTTTGTGCAGTAGACACATTGGACCAAGAGAAGCAGGATTGTCATTTCAACAAACTGCCCATCATCTAGGCTGCTGTGACCTCGCTTTTAGGAGGCGTTGGGAGCAGTGGTTACATAAGGGCACTCTCATATAGCAAATAGTGTTAAACGCGAATATTCGAATAGCGAATATTAATCGCGAATATCGCAACTTCGATAATTCGCGAATATTACGAATATACTGCTATATATTTGTTATATCGAATATTCGTCATTTTTTCCATCTGAACAAATGATTCCTCCCTGCTTAAAATGCTTGTGGGTCAATGAGTCATTGGCTCACAAGCAAGAAGCAGGGAGGAATCATGACTTTAGTTGTTGAAAAAAGACGAATATTCAAAAAAAGAATATATAGCAGTATAGCGAATATATTTGTTTTGACATTTTTTTTAATATTCGTCTTTTTATTTTTTTCCAAACAGTACAGTTAAACCCCTTTGGCATACTCCTCCCCACAAGCGTCCCCATCACCATGGGAACGCCTGGTGGTTAGAATATACCATCGGATCTGAGATTGATCGTGAAAACTCAAATCCGATGGTATATTCTAACACAGAGGTATTCCCATAGTGATGGAGACACTTGAAGTAAGAGTATACCAACAGGCGCATACATACTGGCCCCCTGCTGCCTGGTGGCACCTGACCTCTGACAGGGCACTGTGATCCACACAATTAACCTCTCAGGTGCCGTACCTGAGGGGTTAATTGTGCGGATCACAGCATCCTGTCAGAGGTCGGGTGCCGCCGGGCAGCAGTGTGTGCCCTTCCCACCTCCCACCCCCCTATTAAAATCATTCATGGGCTCACCAGTATTATACCCTCACCAGTATTACAATCATTGGTGGCCAGTGCGGATCCGCCCCCTCCGTATTAAACATCATTGCTGGCAGTGCGCCCTCAATCCCCCCTCCCTCCCCAGTATTAATCATTGCTGGCAGTGCACCCCCCCCCCCCCATCATTGGTGGCAGCGGCAGTTCCGATCGGAGTCCCAGCAGTGTAATGCCGGGGCTCTGATCGGTTACCATGGCAACCAGGACGCTACTGAAGTCCTGGCTGCCATGGTCAGTTAGTCAGCATTGTACTTACCTGTGCTGGGGCCGCCGGGCGCTCCTTCTTCTCAAACTCACAGGTCTGTGCGGCGTATGCTTATACACTTCTGGGACTCTGATCGGAACTGCCGCTGCCACCAATGATGGGGGCGGGGCGCACTGCCAGCAATGATTAATACTGGGGAGGGAGGGGGGATTGAGGGCGCACTGCCAGCAATGATTAATACGGGGGGGAGGGATTGTCAGCGCACTGCCAGCAATGATGTTTAATACGGAGGGGGGGGACCCGCACTGGCCACCAATGATTGTAATACTGGTGAGGGAGGGGTTGGGCGCACTGCCCATGAATGATTGGGGGGGTGGGGGGGCGCACTGCTCTGACACGGTGCTGTGATCCGCACAATTAACCACTAATACTGAGAAAATTGAAACAAGAGCATTACCAAATGAATATAAATACTGCTTACTGAATGAGAACAACTATCTTCGCAAGAATCCTGACAAATATCCGACAAGTCCTGTTCATCTCCCATAGAATATCAGAATACACAGTATACATATATGGGGGGAGATTTATCAAACTGGTGTAAAGCAAAACGTGTCAATTAGGGCTCGTTCACACGAACGTTTTTTTGCGTTCCGTGTACGGGCCTTTTTTACGTTTCACCCAAAAAAATGAAATGTACTCCGTATGCATTCCGTTTCCATATTTTCGTTTTTCCGTTCCGTTCAAAGATAGAACATGTCCTATTATTGCCCGCAAATCACATTCCGTGGCTCCATTCAAGTCAATAGGTCCGCAAAAAAATGGAACACATACGGAATGTCTTATGTATCCATTCCATTTTTGCGGAACCATCTAATGAACATTTTATGCCCAGCCCAATTTTTCTATGTAATTACTGTATACTGTATATGCCATACGGAAAAACGGAACGGAAAAACGGAATGGAACCGGAAACACTACTGAAACAAAGAACAGAAAAACGGAGCCGTTAAAAACGGCCCGCAAAACACTGAAAAAGCCATACGGTCGTGTGAACAAGCCCTTAAATCAGATTCCAGCTTTCATTTTCCAAAGGAGCTCTGAAAAATGGAATCTGATTGGCTGATATGGAAAACTAAGCCAGTTTTCCTTTACACCAGTTTTCATAAATCTCCCCCATAGTCTTGATCATGAGTGAGTGCCCATAATATGTGCAGTAATTCTAGCTCTGCTTCCTAAAAATACACCGTTTTGAAATGTACAGTTTCTTGAATAGATTACACTTTTCAGAATTAACTCATAAAAAAAGAAATAGAAAATGCACAAGGTGAAGTTATGTCTCAGCAGCTAGGTAGTGAGTACTTTATAAGTCCCGTTTCCAGTATTACGGTGTTTTCACTATGATGATCAGGCAGTCACCACACTCAGCTCTGCAGTTGGCTTTTCCAACCTGATGATATCTGCTGTTCCATGGTCTTGACTCTCTTGACTTGTGCCTGTTTTCCACCTGCCTCAGTCTATTGCTTTGCCAAGTTATGATTTCTTCTGCCAATTCTGCACAGAATACTGAGACTGACCTGTATCAGCTGGAAAATTCTCTCCAGCAACGTGCAAGCCTACTTGCTGGAGTTAAAAGCAGAGAATACCAAATCTCTCAGAACCTGTCATCCTGTCTAGTCCCAAGACACACCGATATCAGAAGTAACCCCACAGATTGTCAGAAATAGAAATTTCTGCAAAAAATCTATGAGTAACTGAGAAGCATGGCGGCTCAGTGGGTAGTACTACTGTAGCACTAGGCTCCTGAATTCAAATCTCCCCAAGGACAAGATCTGCATGGAGTTTATATGATCTGCTTGTGTTTGCATAGCTTTCTCTAAGAACATACTAATGAAGTAATTGGCTTCTGATACATGCACATGTTGAGATAGGGAAATTAGATTATGAGCCCCTTTAAAGGCCAGTGAGTTAGTGTTATATATACGCAATGGCAAATACACTGCTCTAAAAAATAAAGGGAACACAAAAATAACACATCCTAGATCTGAATTAATTAAATATTCTTCTGAAATACTTTGTTCTTTACATAGTTGAATGTACTGACAACAAATTCACACAAAAATAAAAAAATGGAAATCTAATTTTTCAACCCATGGAGGTCTGGATTTGGAGTCACACTCAAAATTAAAGTGGAAAAACACACTACAGGCTGATCCAACTTTGATGTAATGTCCTTAAAACAAGTCAAAATGAAGCTCAGTAGTGTGTGTGGCCTCCACGTGCCTGTGTGACCTCCCTACAATGCCTGTGCATGCTCCTGATGAGGTGGCGGACGGTCTCCTGAGGGATCTCCTCCCAGACCTGGACTAAAGCATCTGCCAACTCCTGGACAGTCTGTGGTGCAACGTGACGTTGGTGGATAGAGCGAGACATGATGTCCCAGATGTGCTCAATTGGATTCAGGTCTGGGGAACGGGCGGGCCAGTCCATAGCATCAATGCCTTCGTCTTGCAGGAACTGCTGACACACTCCAGCCACATGAGGTCTAGCATTGTCTTGCATTAGGAGGAACCCAGGGCCAACCGCACAAGCATATGGTCTCACAAGGGGTCTGAGGATCTCATCTCGGTACCTGATGGCAGTCAGGCTACCTCTGGCGAGCACATGGAGGGCTGTGCGGCCCTCCAAAGAAATGCCACCCCACACCATTACTGACCCAATGCCAAACCGGTCATGCTGGAGGATGTTGCAGGCAGCAGAACGTTCTCCACGGCGTCTCAAGACTCTGTCACGTCTGTCACATGTGCTCAGTGTGAACCTGCTTTCATCTGTGAAGAGCACAGGGCGCCAGTGGCGAATTTGCCAACCTTGGTGTTCTCTGGCAAATGCCAAATTTCCTGCACGGTGTTGGGCTGTAAGCACAACCCCCACCTGTAGACGTCGGGCCCTCATATCACCCTCATGGAGTCTGTTTCTGACCGTTTGAGCAGACACATGCACATTTGTGGCCTGCTGGAGGTCATTTTGCAGGGTTCTGGCAGTGCTCCTCCTGTTCCTCATTGCACAAAGGTGGAGGTAGCGTTCCTGCTGCTGGGTTGTTGCCTACGGCCTCCTCCACGTCTCCTGATGTACTGGCCTGTCTACTGGTAGCGCCTCCATGCTCTGGACATTACGCTGACAGACACAGCAAACCTTCTTGCCACAGCTCGCATTGATGTGCCATCCTGGATAAGCTGCACTACCTGAGCCACTTGTGTGGGTTGTAGACTCCGTCTCATGCTACCACTAGAGTGAAAGCACCGCCAGCATTCAAAAGTGACCAAAACATCAGCCAGGAAGCATAGGAACTGAGAAGTGGTCTGTGGTCACCACCTGCAGAACCACTCCTTTATTGGGGGTGTCTTGCTAATTGCCACTTGTTGTCTATCCCATTTGCACAACAGCATGTGAAATTGATTGTCACTCAGTGTTGCTTCCTAAGTGGACAGTTTGATTTCACAGAAGTGTGATTGACTTGGAGTTACATTGTGTTGTTTAAGTGTTCCCTTTATTTTTTGGAGCAGTGTACATACATAGGTATATCTACTTGATATCCCTTGCATAACCACAGATGGTTCAAACTACATGGATGGACAAACTACATCTGCTGCGTCATTAGAAAATATGCCATGTAGCAAGTAAGATATCTGATGACGTTGAAGATGTATGCCGAGTGCTGAAGCCGCTGATGTGCGCCATGTAAGTGAGCAGGTGACTTTGGCTGACGAAGTTTGATCTCCTGAACAATTTAACTAACTGTGCTCATCAAAGCCGCATTTCTGTTTTCACAACATCTAAAAGCCTTGCCAATCTCTTATCCTGTGCTCTTGCCAACTCATTACTGCGGGCAGGGATCTGTAGCACAGCTTTGCAGGTGCATGAATGTTTCTTCAATCTCTTAGCTCATTGCTTTATGAAAATGATCTTGTCCGATGCAGACATTTATTCTTGTTTGGATTGGTTTCTTTGAGTGCAACTGATACTGGGACTTCCAAAGATTGATCAGAACATTATCTACATACCTTATGGAATGATGTTTTTACTTTTTGTGGAACATTTTTTTTCATATACACGTGAAAGTAAATGAAGAAAGTAAACTGAGAAAGTAGCCATGATTAAGAACACTTGAGGCTTTTGAAACGCATACTCTTTCTTGTCCTACTGTTTCTCCTAATTGAATTAAAAAGTTTGGAAATTGTTTTATAATGTGCAGGATTAATTTACATTTTTTACAGACTGAGAGACTCTTGGACCCCCAAGCTGAGTCTGAGGGTTAGCCATACATAATAGACAAAGGCTGGCCGACCATCTAAAGTATATTATGTCTGGATGATGTTTGTTCTGCCGTTGTCAGCAAAAAAATAAAAAAAAATACTGGGCATGTTATTTTTTTTTTCTAAACTGGGCCTGCATGTGTATGGGGTGGTGAGAAGACAATTATTAAATGTGTAGTACTACCTTAAATGTTGGACAATTAGTCAACCAACCATATCCATGTTAAAAGGTTTTGTAAGGGAGGGGGTCTGTTTAGGTGCCTCATTAATTGTAGTTTCCCGCCATGGTCCATGCTCAGTGCAGTAGTTCCTCAAGTAGTTGATAAGCATTAAGACACCCCCCCACCCTACCTGATGTGACTAATAGGGAGAGGTTAGCCCTATTATTACTAAACATTATTTTGTGTGCGTCAACAGGCCACCTGTGGGGAGCCTAAGGTAAAATAAAGGGACTTTGCCGCAGCCTAGAGGAAGAAAGAAGAAGCATCTTAATCCTTTTAAGGAGTTCTCTGGAATTTTCACATTCATGGCCTATCCTAGCTTTGTTAGAGGTTCTCATGTACTATATTATGTCTGATTTTCATGTTTTCCATCAATCATGGTATAACCCATGGTATAACATGACACATGTGAGGGTCACATGACTGACACCATGTTTAGTCCTCTTCAGCATTTACAGAACTAAAATGGGCCATACCATTTTTTTCTTTAGAGAAAGATTACTGCATAAATATAATAAAAGTCTGCAAACAAAATTACATTAAATTAAATAGATGTATATTAGAAAACTGTTTAAAATCCTTTTCTCTAAATGTGATAATTAAAACCAGAAAACCTCTTTAAGCAGTAAATGGAGAGAGGCGAAGGAAAATATTACATTGATTTGCAGCCTTAATGTGCAGGGGTTGCAGGAGTAAGTTGGATAGTTCCTATAAGTGAGCAACAAGAGACCACAAGCTACAAATGCGTCATACTGACCCTCTAATATCTAGGTGCTCTATGATTTTTTGGAATATAGGACAGGCATTGAGTGAAGTGTTGTATACCTTTGCTATTGTAGACTGACAGCCGCTGCGCTGTGAGGGCACAGCATTAGCATCTGTTTTGAGAAGTTTGAAATAGAAGGTCCATTTAAAAAAATTCAATCTGGTGGAGTTTGGCACCCCACTACCCCCCCCCCCTCCCCCTTCCATAACTTACAGGTTGTCTGGTTTAGATAGTGTGAGTTAATTGAGAAGGGTTGTCACTCATTCAGGATGTTCATCTATCAGCCACAGCTGGAGAACTGCAATCCGGACGCAAACAGCTTCATTTATGAGATGGATCCGGATGCGGATTCGTCTCACAAATGCATTGAAATACCGGATCCATCTTTCCGGTTGTCATCCGGAAAAACGGATCCAGTATTTATTTTTTTCTCATTTTTAAAGATCTGCGCATGCGCAGATCGCAAAACCGGATCCGTTTTGCTGGAACACTTGGGGCCGGATCTGGCATTAATGCGTTTCAATGGAAATTAATGTCGGATCCGGCATTCCGTC
The DNA here is from genome assembly GCF_905171765.1 of Bufo bufo. Lineage (NCBI taxonomy): Eukaryota > Metazoa > Chordata > Amphibia > Anura > Bufonidae > Bufo > Bufo bufo. The sequence continues at coordinate 466,059,014 of NC_053389.1, read as the reverse complement.
AAGTGTTCAGGATGCCGGTATTTTCTCCGGCCAAAAAACGTAAGATGCATACTGAACGGAATTCTCTCCATTTAGAATGGATTAGGATAAAACTGATCAGTTTTTTCCGGTATTGAGCCCCTAGGACGGAACTCAATACCGGAAAACAAAAACTCTAGTGTGAAAGTACCCTTATGGAGCACCGAGTCATGGACCTATCAGGTTCTGATCCAGGGACTCGGCGTTCTATTTAATCCCCTTCCTGGTTATACACCTGTGCCAGCGATAGTCTCTGACTCACTAGCTGTGTTCCTGGTTCCTTGTTCCTGTTCTTATTGGATTGTTCCTTCCTCTGACAAACACACTTTCAGTCAACAGGCCTTTGGTCAAGTGTTCAGCTTCGTCATTTTCGAAGTAGTTTAGCCATGCACAAATACCGTAAATTTGCAGGACTCCCAATCTGTTGTGGATTCATATAGTCATACTGTACATAAATATTACTACATCCACCAAAAAAAATGAAATGTACTCCGTATGCATTCCATTTCCATATTTTTGTTTTTCCGTTCCGTTCAAAGATAGAACATGTCCTATTATTGCCCGCAAATCACATTCCGTGGCTCCATTCAAGTCAATAGGTCCGCAAAAAAATGGAACACATACGGAATGTCTTATGTATCCGTTCCATTTTTGCGGAACCATCTAATGAACATTTTATGCCCAGCCCAATTTTTCTATGTAATTACTGTATACTGTATATGCCATACGGAAAAACGGAACGGAAAAACGGAATGGAACCGGAAACACTACTGAAACAAAGAACAGAAAAACGGAGCCGTTAAAAACGGCCCGCAAAACACTGAAAAAGCCATACGGTCATGTGAACAAGCCCTTAATCAGATTCCAGCTTTCATTTTGCAAAGAAGCTCTGAAAAATGAAAAGTGGAATCTGATTGGCTGATATGGACAACTAAGCCAGTTTTCCTTTACACCAGTTTTCATAAATCTCCCCCATAGTCTTGATCATGAGTGAGTGCCCATAATATGTGCAGTAATTCCAGATCTGCTTCCTAAAAATACACCGTTTTGAAATGTACAGTTTCTTGAATAGATTACACTTTTCAGAATTAACTCATAAAAAAAGAAATAGAAAATGCACAAGGTGAAGTTATGTCTCAGCAGCTAGGCAGTGAGTACTTTATAAGTCCCGTTTCCAGTATTACGGTGTTTTCACTATGATGATCAGGCAGTCACCACACTCAGCTCTGCAGTTGGCTTTTCCAACCTGATGATATCTGCTGTTCCATGGTCTTGACTCTCTTGACTTGTGCCTGTTTTCCACCTGCCTCAGTCTATTGCTTTGCCAAGTTATGATTTCTTCTGCCAATTCTGCACAGAATACTGAGACTGACCTGTATCAGCTGGAAAATTCTCTCCAGCAACGTGCAAGCCTACTTGCTGGAGTTAAAAGCAGAGAATACCAAATCTCTCAGAACCTGTCATCCTGTCTAGTCCCTAGACACACCGATATCAGAAGTAACCCCACAGATTGTCAGAAATAGAAATTTCTGCAAAAAATCTATGAGTAACTGAGAAGCATGGCGGCTCAGTGGGTAGTACTGCTGTAGCACTAGGCTCCTGAATTCAAATCTCCCCAAGGACAAGATCTGCATGGAGTTTATATGATCTGCTTGTGTTTGCATAGCTTTCTCTAAGAACATACTAATGAAGTAATTGGCTTCCCCTAGGACGGAACTCAATACCGGAAAACAAAAACTCTAGTGTGAAAGTACCCTTTTGGAGCACCGAGTCATGGACCTATCAGGTTCTGATCCAGGGACTCGGCGTTCTATTTAATCCCCTTCCTGGTTATACACCTGTGCCAGCGATAGTCTCTGACTCACTAGCTGTGTTCCTGGTTCCTTGTTCCTGTTCTTATTGGATTGTTCCTTCCTCTGACAAACACACTTTCAGTCAACAGGCCTTTGGTCAAGTGTTCAGCTTCCACATTTTCGAAGTAGTTTAGCCATGCACAAATACCGTAAATTTGCAGGACTCCCAATCTGTTGTGGATTCATATAGTCATACTGTACATAAATATTACTACATCCAGTTTTGATTCATGTTATCCTAACCTACTTTCTGCAAAATTAAACTATTTAAAGGATACATGAAGAATTATGAAGAGAAATACGACAGAAGATGCTTCGTTTGTGGCTCACCTGCACATTTACTTCTTTTTTTCCTTTGCAGTATGAATTCTCTTTGCACTTCTTAGGCTCTTGTCTCTCACATTGCCTGGTATTTTAAAATGGATCAAAGGCTTCATCACTGGATTACACTTTCAAGCTACTCTTTTCATTCATTTTAAAAGTGTCTCATTTATAATTAGCTGTCTTGTTAAAGTGCTTGGTTAGTATAAATCTTTTTTTACTACATAACCTCAAAGTGTCACCAGAATTTTATTCCTACAGATTTAATTAAAACAGCATTTTACTTCTAAGCTTGAGGATTTTAATATTCACAGATATGTCATAAAACAAGGTTTTCATATGGAGTTAGAGATTAAATACACTGCTTTCCTATAGGTCCATTCATCAATAAAGCTATAGTTTAAAGGGGTTTTCTGAGACTTTTATTTTGGATAGGTCATCACTAACTGATCATGTGGGTCTGACACCCGGGACCCCTGCCAATCAGCTGTTTGAAAAGGCACCAGTGCTCGTAATAGCACCACAGCCTTCTCATAGCTGGTCACATGGACCAGGAGCAGTTCAACCCCACTGAAGTGAATGAGGCTTAGCTGCCATACCTATACAATGTACAGAGCTGTGCTTGGTGAGCGGAGAAAGGTTGCATGCTTCTGCGAGCTCTGGTGCCTTCTCAAACAGCTGATCGTCGGTGGTCTTCCCGATGTTGGACCCACACCAAACAAATATGTAAAAGTCTCAGAAAACCCATTTAACATACAATACCTATCTATAGGAGGTGTACATTATCTGGTGTCCTGGCTTATTATGGCAGTGTAGGAGAGTATTGCTTGAGACAAATGTGTGATGGACCTGGCAGATAATACAAATATATATTGCAAATAGATATTTTCAAATTTTGTGAATGGGAACACCCTACGTGAGATGGGTCTAAATTCAACTTCTTTTAATGCAAGTTTACAATTTAGCTTTTATGGATTTGGTGACCTTCAAAATGAATTTGTCTATAGACACTACAAGAAACCAGAGCATTTTACGATGGGTATATTCATCTGCATTACTGTACAAAGCCAATTAGAACAGCAGCAAATATAGAAACTATCTATCTTTAACGTTTTACTTGCAGTACCTTTTCTTGCGTGTCAGTCCTACATTTACTACAATAACAGACTGAGATGCTGATCATTTGTTTTTGTTTTTTTCTATTCCTTGAAAAAAAAATGAATATGCAATCTATTTGGAAATATTCAGGTAATTTTAAAGGGATTGTCCAGTAGGATAACGTTTTTTATATGTGGGTCAGAATGGGTGAAATAACAAGCATTGCCCACTTCACCAACCACCCTATGCTGCTGATTAGGGATGAGCGAACCCGAACTGTATAGTTCAGGTTCGTACCGAATTTTGGGGTGTCCGTGACACGGACCCGAACTCGAACATTTTCGTAAAAGTCCGGGTTCGGGTTCGGTGTTCGGCGCTTTCTTGGCGCTTTTTGAAAGGCTGCAAAGCAGCCAATCAACAAGCATCATACTACTTGCCCCAAGAGGCCATCACAGCCATGCCTACTATTGGCATGGCTGTGATTGGCCAGTGCAGCATGTGACCCAGCCTCTATTTAAGCTGGAGTCACGTAGCGCCGCACGTCACTCTGCTATGATCAGTATAGGGAGAGGTTGCAGCTGCAACGTTAGGGCGAGATTAGGCAGATTAACTCCTCCAAAAGACTTCATTCTGTGATCGATCTGCAGCTGTGGATCATTAAAGTGCTATTATTGACTTGCTCACTTTTTTGAGGCTGCCCAGAGCGTTTTTTAGATCACTTTTTTTCTGGGGTGATCGGCGGCCATTTTGTGACTTGTGGTGCGCCAGCACAAGCTATCACCAAGTGTATTTAACCATCGATAGTGTGGTTATTTTGTGCTATATCCTACATCAGCTGCAGGCTGAGCCTGTGTCACCGAAGTGCATTTAACCATCAACAGTCTGGTTATTTTTTGGCCATATACTACATCAGCTGCAGGCTGAGCATGTGTCACCGAAGTGCATTTAACCATCGACAGTCTGATTATTTTTTGGCCATATACTACATCTGGTGCAGGCTGAGCCTGTGTCACCCAAGTGCATTTAACCATCAACAGTGTGGTTATTTTTTGGCCATATATTACATCAGGGGCAAGTTGAGCCTGTCACCCAGCGCCTAAAAAATAGACCTGACATTTCTATTCAACCAAATCTGTAATGTTTTAGCTGGTCAAGTTATTTGTAGTGACCGTAAAAGCACACTTTTTTTTCTGGGTTGAAAAACCATTCCCAAATTTGCCATTCTCAAAATAACTAGTTTCTGGTATTTGAGGCCTACTTGAAATCTATCCCAAAAAGAATATCTTACATTGAAGCTAGTGATAGTGTCATTCAGAAAAACCTAAGACACACGCTAACGTGCAGATAGAAGTCTGATTCTGTGATTAAACCTATACCTGTCACACAACGCAAAAAAAAACAGGCCTCACATCTCTATTTAACCAAATCTGTACTGTTTTAGCTGGTCAAGTTATTTGTAGTGACCGTAAAAGCACACTTTTTTTTCTGGGTTGAAAAACCATTCCCAAATTTGCCATTCTCAAAATAACTAGTTTCTGGTATTTGAGGCCTAATTGAAATCTATCCCAAAAAGAATATCTTACATTGAAGGTACTGATAGTGTCATTCAGAAAAACCTAAGACACACGCTAGCGTGCTGATAGAAATCTGATTCTGTGATTAAACCTATACCTGTCACACAGCGCAAAAAAAAACAGGCCTCACATCTCTATTTAACCAAATCTGTACTGTTTTAGCTGGTCAAGTTATTTGTAGTGACCGTAAAAGCACACTTTTTTTTCTGGGTTGAAAAACCATTCCCAAATTTGCCATTCTCAAAATAACTAGATTCTGGTATTTGAGGCCTACTTGAAATCTATCCCAAAAAGAATATCTTACATTGAAGCTAGTGATAGTGTCATTCAGAAAATCCTAAGACACACGCTAGCGTGCTGATAGAAGTCTGATTCTGTGAATAAACCTATATCTGTCACACAGCACAAAAAAAAACAGGCCTCACATCTCTATTTAACCAAATCTGTACTGTTTTAGCTGGTCAAGTTATTTGTAGTGACCGTAAAAGCACACTTTTTTTTCTGGGTTGAAAAACCATTCCCAAATTTGCCATTCTCAAAATAACTCGTTTCTGGTATTTGAGGCCTAATTGAAATCTATCCCAAAAAGAATATCTTACATTGAAGCTACTGATAGTGTCATTCAGAAAAACCTAAGACACACGCTAGCGTGCTGATAGAAATCTGATTCTGTGATTAAACCTATACCTGTCACACAGCGCAAAAAAAAACCAGGCCTCACATCTCTATTTAACCAAATCTGTACTGTTTTAGCTTGTCAAGTTATTTGTAGTGACCGTAAAAGCACACTTTTTTTCTGGGTTGAAAAACCATTCCCAAATTTGCCATTCTCAAAATAACTAGTTTCTGGTATTTGAGGCCTACTTGAAATCTATCACAAAAAGAAGATCTTACATTGAAGCTAGTGATAGTGTCATTCAGAAAAACCTAAGACACATGCTAGCGTGCAGATAGAAGTCTGATTCTGTGATTAAACCTATACCTGTCACACACCGCAAAAAAAAACAGGCCTCACATCTCTATTTAACCAAATCTGTACTGTTTTAGCTGGTCAAGTTATTTGTAGTGACCGTAAAAGCACACTTTTTTTTCTGGGTTGAAAAACCATTCCCAAGTTTGCCATTCTCAAAATAACTAGTTTCTGGTATTTGAGGCCTACTTGAAATCTATCCCAAAAAGAATATCTTACATTGAAGGTACTGATAGTGTCATTCAGAAAAACCTAAGACACACGCTAGCGTGCTGATAGAAATCTGATTCTGTGATTAAACCTATACCTGTCACACAGCGCAAAAAAAAACAGGCCTCACATCTCTATTTAACCAAATCTGTACTGTTTTAGCTGGTCAAGTTATTTGTAGTGACCGTAAAAGCAGACTTTTTTTTCTGGGTTGAAAAACCATTCCCAAATTTGCCATTCTCAAAATAACTAGTTTCTGGTATTTGAGGCCTACTTGAAATCTATCCCAAAAAGAATATCTTACATTGAAGCTAGTGATAGTGTCATTCAGAAAAACCTAAGACACACGCTAGCGTGCTGATAGAAGTCTGATTCTGTGATTAAACCTATACCTGTCACACAGCGCAAAAAAAAACAGGCCTCACATCTCTATTTAACCAAATCTGTACTGTTTTAGCTGGTCAAGTTATTTGTAGTGACCGTAAAAGCACACATTTTTTTCTGGGTTGAAAAACCATTCCCAAATTTGCCATTCTCAAAATTGTGGTGAACGGGAACAATGAGGAAAACATCTAATAAGGGACGCGGACGTGGACATGGTCGTGGTGGTGTTAGTGGACCCTCTGGTGCTGGGAGAGGACGTGGCCGTTCTGCCACAGCCACACGTCCTAGTGAACCAACTACCTCAGGTCCCAGTAGCCAGCAGAATTTACAGCGATATTTGGTGGGGCCCAATGCCGTTCTAAGGATGGTAAGGCCTGAGCAGGTGCAGGCATTAGTCAATTGGGTGGCCGAAAGTGGATCCAGCACGTTCACATTATCTCCCACCCAGTCTTCTGCAGAAAGCGCACAGATGGCGCATGAAAACCAAGCCCATCGGTCTGTCACATCACCCCCATGCATATCAGGGAAACTGTCTGAGCCTCAAGTTATGCAGCAGTCTCTTATGCTGTTTGAAGACTCTGCTGCCAGGGTTTCCCAAGGGCATCCACCTAGCCCTTCCCCAGGGGTGAAAGAGATAGAATGCACTAACGCACAACCACTTATTTTTCCTGATGATGAGGACATGGGAATACCACCTCAGCACGTCTCTGATGATGACGAAACACAGGTGCCAACTGCTGCGTCTTTCTGCAGTGTGCAGACTGAACAGGAGGTCAGGGATCAAGACTGGGTGGAAGACGATGCAGGGGACGATGAGGTCCTAGACCCCACATGGAATGAAGGTCGTGCCACTGACTTTCACAGTTCGGAGGAAGAGGCAGTGGTGAGACCGAGCCAACAGCGTAGCAAAAGAGGGAGCAGTGGGCAAAATGAGAACACCCGCCGCCAAGAGGCTCCGCCTGCTACTGACCGCCGCCATCTGGGACCGAGCACCCCAAAGGCAGCTTCAAGGAGTTCCCTGGCAGGGCACTTCTTCAAACAATGTGCTGACGACAAGACCCGAGTGGTTTGCACGCTGTGCCATCAGAGCCTGAAGCGAGGCATTAACGTTCTGAACCTTAGCACAACCTGCATGACCAGGCACCTGCATGCAAAGCATGAACTGCAGTGGAGTAAACACCTTAAAAACAAAGAAGTCACTCAGGCTCCCCCTGCTACCTCTTCTGCTGCTGCTGCCTCGGCCTGCTGCTGCCTCGACACGGCAGCGTTCAGCTCTCCATCTCACAAACATTAAAGAGAAAGCGTGAATTCCCATCTAGCCACCCTCGATCCCTGGCCCTGAATGCCAGCATTTCTAAACTACTGGCCTATGAAATGCTGTCATTTAGGCTGGTGGACACACACAGCTTCAAACAGCTCATGTCACTTGCTGTCCCACAGTATGTTGTTCCCAGCCGCCACTACTTCTCCAAGAGAGCCGTGCCTTCCCTGCACAAACAAGTGTCCGATAAAATCAAGTGTGCACTGCGCAACGCCATCTGTGGCAAGGTCCACCTAACCACAGATACGTGGACCAGTAAGCACGGCCAGGGACGCTATATCTCCCTAACTGCACACTGGGTAAATGTAGTGGCGGCTGGGCCCCAGGCGGAGAGCTGTTTGGCGCACGTCCTTCCGCCGCCAAGGATCGCAGGGCAACAGGATGAGGATGAGGATGAAGCATGTTCACAGCGGGGTGGCACCCAAAGCAGCTTGGGCCCATCACTGGTGCGTGGCTGGGGGGAAACACAGGACGATGACGATACGCCTCCCACAGAGGACAGCTTGTCCTTACCTCTGGGCAGCCTGGCACACATGAGCGACTACATGCTGCAGTGCCTGCGCAACGACAGCAGAGTTGCCCACATTTTAACGTGTGCGGAATACTGGGTTGCCACCCTGCTGGATCCCCGGTACAAAGACAATGTGCCCACCTTACTTCCTACACTGGAGCGTGATAGGAAGATGCGCGAGTACAAGCGCACGTTGGTAGACGCGCCACTGAGAGCATTCCCAAATGTCACAGGGGAACCAGTGGAAGCCCAAGGCGAAGGCAGAGGAGGAGCAAGAGGTCGCCAACGCAGCTGTGTCACGGCCAGCTCCTCTGAGGGCAGGGTTAGCATGGCAGAGATGTGGAAAAGTTTTGTCACCACGCCACTGCTAACTGCACCACCACCTGATACGGAACGTGTTAGCAGGAGGCAACATTTCACTAACATGGTGGAACAGTACCTGTACACACCCCTCCACGTACTGACTGATGGTTCGGCCCCATTCAACTTCTGGGTCTCCAAATTGTCCACGTGGCCAGAGCTAGCCTTTTATGCCTTGGAGGTGCTGGCCTGCCCGGCGGCCAGCGTTTTGTCTGAACGTGTATTCAGCACGACAGGGGGCGTCATTACAGACAAACGCAGCCGCCTGTCTACAGCCAATGTGGACAAGCTGACGTTCATAAAAATGAAGCAGGCATGGATCCCACAGGACCTGTCCATCCCTTGTGCAGATTAGATATTAACTACCTCCCCTTAACAATTTAATATATAATATTCTACTCCAGGGCACTTCCTCATTCAATACTATTTTTAATTTCATTTTACCATTATATTGCGGGGCAACCCAAAGTTGAATGAACCTCTCCCCTGTCTGGGTGCCGGGGCCTAAATGTGTGACAGTGGCCTGTTCCAGTGGTGGGTGACGTGAAGCCTGATTCTCTGCTATGACATGAAGACTTATTCTGTGCTGACATGAAGCCAGATTCTCTGTTACGTGACCTCTCTCCTCTGCCTGGGTGCCTGGGCCTAAATATATGACAGTGGCCTGTTCCAGTGGTGGGTGACGTGAAGCCTGATTCTCTGCTATGACATGAATACAGATTCTGCGCTGACATAAGGCCAGATTCTCTGTTACGGGACCTCTCTCCTCTGCCTGGGTGCCTGGGCCTAAATGTGTGACAGTGGCCTGTTCCAGTGGTGGGTGACGTGAAGCCTGATTCTCTGCTATGACATGAAGACAGATTCTGCGCTGACATAAGGCCAGATTCTCTGTTACGGGACCGCTCTCCTCTGTCTGGGTGCCGGGGCCTAAATGTGTGACAGTGGCCTGTTCCAGTGGTGGGTGACGTGAAGCCTGATTCTCTGCTATGACATGAATACAGATTCTGCGCTGACATAAGGCCAGATTCTCTGTTACGGGACCTCTCTCCTCTGCCTGGGTGCCTGGGCCTAAATGTGTGACAGTGGCCTGTTCCAGTGGTGGGTGACGTGAAGCCTGATTCTCTGCTATGACATGAAGACAGATTCTGCGCTGACATAAGGCCAGATTCTCTGTTACGGGACCTCTCTCTTCTGCCTGGGTGCCTGGGCCTAAATGTGTGACAGTGGCCTGTTCCAGTGGTGGGTGACGTGAAGCCTAATTCTCTACTATGACATGAAGACTGATTCTGCGCTGACATAAGGCCAGATTCTCTGTTACGGGACCTCTCTCCTCTGCCTGGGTGCCTGGGCCTAAATGTGTGACAGTGGCCTGTTCCAGTGGTGGGTGACGTGAAGCCTGATTCTCTGCTATGACATGAAGACAGATTCTGTGCTGACATAAGGCCAGATTCTCTGTTACGGGACCTCTCTCCTCTGCCTGGGTGCCGGGGCCTAAATGTGTGACAGTGGCCTGTTCCAGTGGTGGGTGACGTGAAGCCTGATTCTCTGCTATGACATGAAGACTGATTATGCGCTGACATGAAGCCAGATTCTCTGCTATGGCATGAAGAGACTGATTCTCTGCTGACATGAAGCCAGATTCTTTGCTATGGCATGAAGAGACTGATTCTCTGCTGACGTGAAGCCAGATTCTCTGCTATGGGACCTCTGTCCAATTGATATTGGTTCATTTTTATATTTTTAATTTTTATTTTAATTCATTTCCCTATCCACATTTGTTTGCAGGGGATTTACCTACATGTTGCAGCCCTCTAGCTCTTTCCTGGGCTGTTTTACAGCCTTTTTAGTGCCCAAAAGTTCGGGTCCCCATTGACTTCAATGGGGTTCGGGTTCGGGACGAAGTTCGGATCGGGTTCGGATTCCGAACCCGAACATTTCCGGGAAGTTCGGCCGAACTTCTCGAACCCGAACATCCAGGTGATTGCTCAACTCTACTGCTGATCCATCATTTTTTGTTCAATCATTGGCCACAGTGATGACTTGAACTCATCTAGTTATTCGCTGAACAGGCGTGTCCTGGCTTTTTTTGTGTGTTGATCTGGGACCAGGAAGCAGGGAACCAATGAGCATTGGTATGGCAGTGTCAGGGGATTGGTGAGGTGAATAATGCTTGCTTTATTTTGACCCCACTGAACAACCCTGTAAAGAGGACTGGTCACCACTAGGGATGAGCGAAGTCGATTTGCATAAAACTTTGTTAGACTACTGTACGAAACGAGCACTCCGTGCAGTATTAGAATGATTTGGCTCAGATGAGCGGAAGTTATTACTTCACAAAGTCTCGCGAGACTTTGGGTAACAACTTCAGAAATTAATTTCTACTGTAAAAAACCTTTTACCGTAGAAATTGATTTCTGAAGTTATTACACAAAGTCCCGCGACACTTCGCGAAATAATAATTTTGGCTCATAAGAGCCAATACATTCTAATACTGCACGGAGCGCTTTCATCCAAAGTCAATTCGCTCATCCCTAGTCACCACCATTTAATCTGCAGGCAGCAGGTTATATAGCAGAAGGAGCAAAGCAGATCGATATATAGTTTTGTGGGAAAAGATTCAGTGAAACTTGTAATTTATACCTTTAAATCTCGATTATTTCTGACTTCATTGTACACGGGGGAGTTGTTATCAGTGATGGATGGTATTCCCTGTATATATACACATTGCACACAGTGCGCTTGGCTGTTTTTGAAAGTCTCACAGCAGTGAATGGAAAGCACACCGCACAAGCCACCTCCACATTCACTGCTATGGGACTGACGGAAATAACCAAGCTGGTGTTCAGCTATTTTTGTAAATAGTGGTGAACGGAGGGTGGCCACACATGCATGACAGCTCTCTGTTCACTTTGGGGGCACTTTTTTGTAAACAGTAGTGATTCCCAGAGGTGGGACCTGCACCTATCTGACTTTTATATTTCCTAGCGATGTGCCATCCATGTCCCAAATGGGCCATCCCCTTTAAAGATAATCCTGAAATCCTGCAGTTTTCACACTGACTACTTAGCCTCATAAAAGGCTAGAGATCATTTTTTGGTAGGCATCTCATGATCATCACAGGCAGAATTACACTGCGTGCAGAATTATTAGGCAAATGAGTATTTTGACCACATCATCCTCTTTATGCATGTTGTCTTACTCCAAGCTGTATAGGCTCGAAAGCCTACTACCAATTAAGCATATTAGGGGATGTGCATCTCTGTAATGAGAAGGGGTGTGGTCTAATGACATCAACACCCTATATTAGGTGTGCATAATTATTAGGCAACTTCCTTTCCTTTGGCAAAATAGGTCAAAAGAAGGACTTGACAGGCTCAGAAAAGTAAAAAATAGTGAGATATCTTGCAGAGGGATGCAGCACTCTTAAAATTGCAAAGCTTCTGAAGCGTGATCATCGAACAATCAAGCGTTTCATTCAAAATAGTCAACCGGGTCGCAAGAAGCGTGTGGAAAAACCAAGATGCAAAATAACTGCCCATGAACTGAGAAAAGTCAAGCGTGCAGCTGCCAAGATGCCACTTGCCACCAGTTTGGCCATATTTCAGAGCTGCAACATCACTGGAGTGCCCAAAAGCACAAGGTGTGCAATACTCAGAGACATGGCCAAGGTAAGAAAGGCAGAAAGACGACCACCACTGAACAAGACACACAAGCTGAAACGTCAAGACTGGGCCAAGAAATATCTCAAGACTGATTTTTCTAAGGTTTTATGGACTGATGAAATGAGAGTGAGTCTTGATGGGCCAGATGGATGGGCCCGTGGCTGGATTGGTAAAGGGCAGAGAGCTCCAGTCCGACTCAGACGCCAGCAAGGTGGAGGTGGAGTACTGGTTTGGGCTGGTATCATCAAAGATGAGCTTGTGGGGCCTTTTCGGGTTGAGGATGGAGTCAAGCTCAACTCCCAGTCCTACTGCCAGTTTCTGGAAGACACCTTCTTCAAGCAGTGGTACAGGAAGAAGTCTGCATCCTTCAAGAAAAACATGATTTTCATGCAGGACAATGCTCCATCACACGCGTCCAAGTCCTCCACAGCGTGGCTGGCAAGAAAGGGTATAAAAGAAGAAAATCTAATGACATGGCCTCCTTGTTCACCTGATCTGAACCCCATTGAGAACCTGTGGTCCATCATCAAATGTGAGATTTACAAGGAGGGAAAACAGTACACCTCTCTGAACAGTGTCTGGGAGGCTGTGGTTGCTGCTGCACGCAATGTTGATGGTGAACAGATCAAAACACTGACAGAATCCATGGATGGCAGGCTTTTGAGTGTCCTTGCAAAGAAAGGTGGCTATATTGGTCACTGATTTGTTTTTGTTTTGTTTTTGAATGTCAGAAATGTATATTTGTGAATGTTGAGATGTTATATTGGTTTCACTGGTAAAAATAAATAATTGAAATGGGTATATATTTGTTTTTTGTTAAGTTGCCTAATAATTATGCACAGCAATAGTCACCTGCACACACAGATATCCCCCTAAAATAGCTAAAACTAAAAACAAACTAAAAACTACTTCCAAAAATATTCAGCTTTGATATTAATGAGTTTTTTGGGTTCATTGAGAACATGGTTGTTGTTCAATAATAAAATTAATCCTCAAAAATACAACTTGCCTAATAATTCTGCACTCCCTGTATAAAGCTGGATGCTGGCAACACAAGTTCCACTATGCACAATAGGTGATGGACACATATCACCCCTAATTCTCGTCCCTAGCAGGTCACCTCACATGCTTAGAACATTCTCCCATAAAAGTCAGTGAGTCATCTCAAGATTAAAGGTAGCTGCTGTAAAGTATATCTCTGAATGCTGTCAACAACTGCCCCCCTAATGCTGTTGAGAAAATAGAAAAATCTACTATTGGAAAATAAGAATTACATAATAAAAATATGTATCAAAAAAGGATAGGTCGTATATCCCCTTAAAAATAATAAGCATAGATATAAAACTCTGAACAAGAGGTCAGCTCTGTTTCAGTATGTCTTTGTTTGTTGTTTAAATATGTGCCATGTATTTCAGGTAAATGTTTTTGATTTTGCCCATAAGGCTTGAGGTACCAGAATCACCACCTTATGGAAAATGCAGGAAAATCAGTTCAAGCTGGCATTTAAAGTAGTCAATTAAAAAAAAAAATTTGAATGCCCATTTAATTATATTATAGTGTTTCAGTTTACTTTTACTATAGTGTAGGGACAGGAATGTAAAACAATTTAGTAATATACTAGAAAACATGGTGTAAATCGTCTTCTTAGCAAAACTTTAACTAAGCATTGTTAGGGCTTGTTCACACAACCGTGTGAAGCTCGTGCTCATGTTGTGGACCGCAAATTGCGGTCCGCTAAGCATGGGCACCTGCCGTGTGGCAGCTGCATAGGGATCGCAGCTCATTCACTTGAATGGGTTTGCAATCCCTCCGTTCCGCAAAATGATAGAGCAAGCTCTATTTTTTTGCGGTGCGGAAGCACAGAACGGAACCTCAGAAAGCACTTCGTAGTGCTTCCGTAGTGTTCCGTTCCGTGGTTCCGTTCCGCATCTCCGGATTTGCGGACCCATTGAAATGAATGCGGAATGGCCACGGAACGGGACCCGTGTATTGAGGATCCGCAAATGCGGTCCGCAATACGGGCACGGGCTTCACACAGTTGTGTGAACGAGCTCTTAAGAAGAGCCAGTCTGCAGCATTCTACTGAGCACTGAAGACACCTGTGTGTAACATACGGAGGCTGCCAGGCTGCCTTTTGTCACTACCCCAGTCCCTACCTCCCCTTATGTGCCCTGTCTCTGTTTTGTCCCTGCCTACTTGATTTGCTGTCAGAACTAACCGTTAACAGTTATGGTAGTTTAGCTCTGTTTCTTATGCTTCTATCTTAATTAGTAAGCCCAGGGAAGAGGGTGGTTATTGACAGAAGCATCATATCTTTGGGCAGTGGGACTGTCTTGCGGTATTTCTTATATACTTGACCTATTTCACAGTTTGAGAAACTTTGGAGTAGAGAAGAAAATGCAAGTGTGTGACAAGCAACTAACTTTCCTAGAACTCAGTGCACCACAGAGCAGTGCACTATAAAAGCTGAAGGAAAATGTTAGGATGTGTTTGCTGACAAGCTAACCAAGGGTCTGAGAGCAACCAGCAGGACAAGAATAAATGCTCATTACACAATTTAAAAAAAAGGACAGATATGCCAAAACAATTTGTGTCATTCTATATCACTTAAGGAATGGTGTCCTAAGACCTGTGGTGGGCATCAGAAGATGGACTAGATCTCAACTAGAGTACAAGAAAAGTTTTAAACTCCTTATTTATGAACCACTACAATATTTACTGCTGAAACTATTTCCTCCCCTCACCATATTGATAGTTCTACTTTACATTACTATACTGCATTATTTCTTTGCCATTTTATGTATACATTTTCAACTATCAACAACCGAGGACTCTAAATTTATATCTTTCTGTCTACTGGCTAATATAGTACAAAGATACTATTACTATGGCATTTTTCTATTTTGAACAGCGTACTGCATTATTTAAGAGCTTCTTTTTGTCCTTTTAAATAGTTTATAGGTTTACAATAAATGCCTCAATTTGGCTTTAAAGGGATCTTCACTTTAGATTTTTTTTTTAGCATGCAGTCCTTGGCAATCGCCTTGAGAGTGGGAGCGAACATATCATAATTCTACTAGATCTAAAAACATTCCCCAGATCGTATAAATTTTTTAATTTTTTTTATTCTAATTCCAGGCATGAAGCATGACGCATTTGTTCGAGTCAGGATCGGGTTATAAGGAGGGCAAAGGGGACAAGACTTGGGATTTCAAGCACTCCCTTCAGGAGTAACAAACAACTACAAGTCTCTGATGCATGAAAACTTGAGCACATCATTTAGAAAGTGTATGCCCGTAGTATTAGGGCATTTAACGGAATTATTATTTAGGTGATATATGGATCTACTGTTTGGATATTATATGGCATTGTTTTGTGGATTGTATGGAGGTAATATTAGGACACTGCAGAGAATGTTTTGTCCATGAGCCTCCACAGAACTTGATCACTAAAATAGATACTCACTACTGTATAAAAAAATATACCTTACAGTCAAGGAAAGAAAATACTGAAGCTAATTCTGTATTTTTTGTGTCTGCTAGGGTGCGCTCTGGTTAATATTTTGTTTCTAATAAGCTTTCTGGTTAGTTATTGTGTTTGTGATACTACTATATTGGTTGGCTTACTTTGCAACAGAATTTTGTGCCAAAATTTTGGTGTAAAATGGCACATCTTAAGGCATTGCCATTTCTTAATAAGTTTCACCTTTCCCCTGGTAACCCATTCCCTTCAACTGATGAGACACAGTGAATTATACTTTGTTTTGCTTAATTACTTTATAAATGAGATGCACCAAATTGCTCCAAAATGTTTGGCACAGATTACACCAGGTATTTATAGCACAACCACAATAGTAAATGTGGAACACAGTGTCTGTGTGGTTAAAGACCCAGTAATGAACAATGAAAATATCAGAAGCACCTTTTCCATCAAATGAATAGAGCCCAAAAGATCCCATTGACTATAATGGGGTCTGTCGAGTTTCCGACAGGGAACCTGACATTTTAACAGGCAAAATAGTGTAGCATGCTGCACCACTTTGTCCAGAATTTTTTATGTCATTCGTGACAGAACACCCCTAGCAAAGCCTCCAAAGCAGCTGTTAATCGAACCTTAGCAGTTTATTCTGTGTGCACTGTGTGCACGTCAATGTACAGCATCGCTGCTCAGCTTTCTTGTTCTAGAGCCTCCAAGCAAACAATGGTGCCTGGGCCTAACCACTGATGTCTATGCCAAAATGAAAAATATTGCTTATAAAAATATTTTTCCCTCCATATGGCGCCCCAAAAGTGGAGGGAAAATGGCAGTGCGTGTTATGGGGCGAATGCTGCCATTTTTACATCGCTAACGTAGATACATCACTGGCTGCGATGCTGCACAGCGCAGGGATGTATTAGCGGGGAGGGAGGAGGGGCTGAGGCTGGCATCTTGTACTCTTACACCGGGCCCCACCACTCACAGCAGTATACATATCTAAACAGTAATACTTAACCTCGAGTAACTTTAACTTTAAAGCAGCGCTATCCTGTTTACTACCTTACAATCAAGCTCCGGTAACAGATAAAGCCGGCAGCAGTGTAACGTCACTCACTCACGTCATGCGCTTTGTCCTTCCACTTTATGAATAAAGCAGGCGGAGCAGGCGCATGACATGAGTGAGTGACGTTACGCCGCCACCCGCTCTGCCTGTTACCGGAGCTTCATTGTAAGGTAGTAAACAGGATAGCGCTGCTTAAAGTTAGTTACTCGAGGTTAAGGATTACTGTTTAAATATGTATACTGCTGTGAGCGGCGGGGCCCGGTGTATTGGGGGACACTGTTATGGGGGGGATCTGTGGATGACACATATAGCATACTGTATATGTGTTGCTATTCAATACACTGCTGTTTGGGCATACATCAGGGCTCAGAAGGGATGGAGCTACATCTGGATTTTGTAACATGGAATTTGCTGAAATGGTTTGTAAGAGCCATAACTTTTTTTTTGTTGACTGAGCAGTGTGAGGGCTTATTTTTTGCAGGACAAGCTGTTGTTTTTCTTTATTGGCACAGTTTTGGGGTACTTTTGGCTATATATATATATATATATATATATATATATATATATATACAGTACAGACCAAAAGTTTGGACACACCTTCTCATTCAAAGAGTTTTCTTTATTTTCATGACTATGAAGGCATCAAAACTATGAATTAACACATGTGGAATTATATACATAACAAACAAGTGTGAAACAACTGAAAATATGTCCTATTCTAGGTTCTTCAAAGTAGCCACCTTTTGCTTTGATTACTGCTTTGCACACTCTTGGCATTCTCTTGATGAGCTTCAAGAGGTAGTCCCCTGAAATGGTCTTCCAACAGTCTTGAAGGAGTTCCCAGAGATGCTTAGCACTTGTTGGCCCTTTTGCCTTCGCTCTGCGGTCCAGCTCACCCCAAACCATCTCGATTTGGTTCAGGTCCGGTGACTGTGGAGGCCAGGTCATCTGGCGCAGCACCCCATCACTCTCCTTCATGGTCAAATAGCCCTTACTTTCAAAGTTTTCCCAATTTTTCGGCTGACTGACTGACCTTAATTTCTTAAAGTAATGATGGCCACTCGTTTTTCTTTACTTAGCTGCTTTTTTCTTGCCATAATACGAATTCTAACATTCTATTCAGTAGGACTATCAGCTATGTATCTACCTGACTTCTCCTCAACGCAACTGATGGTCCCAAACCCATTTATAAGGCAAGAAATCCCACTTATTAAACCTGACAGGGCACACCTGTGAAGTGAAAACCATTTTAGGGGACTACCTCTTGAAGCTCATCAAGAGAATGCCAAGAGTGTGCAAAGCAGTAATCAAAGCAAAAGGTGGCTACTTTAAAGAACCTAGAATATGACATATTTTCAGTTGTTTCACACTTGTTTGTTATGAATATAATTCTACATGTGTTAATTCCTAGTTTTGATGCCTTCAGTGTGAATCTACAATTTTCATAGTCATGAAAATAAAGAAAACTCTTTGAATGAGAAGGTGTGTCCAAACTTTTGGTCTGTACTGTATATATATATATTACAATATAACTTTATTTTGCAGGTTGATATGATTATGGTAATACTAAATTCATATTGTTTTTTTCATGTTTTACAACTTTTGCATAATAAAATAAACTTTTTAAAAAAATATGTTATATTTTGCTTTCCCATATACTAACATCCATAACATTTTTATTTTTGTGCCAAAGTAGAGGGCTTGCCTTTTGCAGGACTGTACTTTTCATCTGCACTATTTTCAGGTACATAAAACTTTTTGATGACTTGATATTATGTTTTCTGGGAGGCGAGGTGACAAAAAAGCTTATTTTTTTTCACATCATGCAATATTTTTACAGAGTCGGTCGTTATGGATGTGACGATATTAAATATGTCTTTTTTAATTTTTTATGTTTTATACAATAAGAGTGTTCTTGGGGAAAAAAATCATGTTTTTGTGTTGCCATTTTCTTAGAGCCATATTTTTTTATTTTTTCTGGCTATAGTCTTGTGTGAGGGCTTTTTTTTGTGGGATGAGGTGACATTTTCATTGGTACCATTTTGAGTTACATATGATTATTTGCTCACTTGATATTATGTTTTTTGGGAGGTCAAGTGACAAAAAAATTGCTGTTTTTGCATAATTTTAATTTATTTATTTTTACAGCGTTCAACAGATGGGACAGATCGTGTGATATTTTTATAGGGCCGATTGTTATGGATGTGGTGATTCCAAATATGTAAAAAAAAACTTTTAAATTTTTAGATGACTTAATTGGAAAAAAAAGGCTCTATTTTACATTTGAAACTTTTAATATTTAATTTTAATTTTATACTTTGTGTCCCCCATAAAGTCATAAGGTCATACAAGACCTCTGGGGGACATTTAACATCTTTTTTTTAATGTTTTTTACTGAGGCTCACATAGTAGCTCCAGTTACAGGGGGAATACAACCCCCAGAGAGACTGTACAGCAGTATACTATGCTGTACAGCCTCACTGCAGGGCTAATCGATGACCCAGCTGCTCCTGCAGTCTCCCGTAACTCTCCCGTAAAGCTCTTCAGAGCTGTGTATATAGCGATCCAGAAGGCAGGGACACAGAGGAACGGTTCCTGCTTTCTCTATAGGGGGCCCCTGCTGTCACTGACAGTGGGCCCCAGCATAGCTGCTGTACAATTAGCATGCAGCTGCTATCTCTGAATAGCCGTTCTAAAAAGTTCATTCAGAGATTAATCCTGACCCCCTCAGGACATTTATAGTCTATGGGTGGTCAGGATCAGGTTAAAACACAGCTACATGGTACAGAGATACAAATTAAAAGCAAATAAAAATTCACATCATAAGCACAGAGCACAATATAAAAGAAGAACAGAAATCTTTGTATTCAGGGTAGACTTTAAAAAGTAGGCCAGTAAATTCATATTGCTTTTGAATGACATAATAATCAGACGCTCATCCTTCAAGTCTGTGATTCCTCAACCATGAAATGACTTTTTTCTGAGTGAAGATATATTCTTACAAGGAGCAGGAATTAAAAATAGATGTGCTTCTGGGGGTCATTTGTTTATCTTTTTAGGTCCTCACAAGCAGATTTAAAACCTAACATTTTTATCAAAGTGACTGTAAGAACTAAGAGGGAGTAGAAAATACTGTGTTTTTGGATGAATCATACCATTTTTCTTTTTCAAGGAACAATTATGTGTCTGCATAAAGGATCTAAGCGGTGTCATTAAATGTTTCCCAAGGCTTCAGCAATCTCTTTTAATGATGTTACTGTGGTATCCGTGCTGCAGATTGCTGGCAGAATTCAATGTCTTGGCAGGGAAAGGAAAATCCAATATGGACACCCTGCACAGTAGAAATAGTATCATTGATATTACATTGGCATTTCAGCAGGAAACGGAGCATTCTTTTGGTGGGAGGATTTTGAGAAACGCAATTTAGGGGAAAAAGAAGTACACATAGCCATGTCAACAAACAGCTAGAAATACAGCAGGTGGGTCTTTATCTACATGGATAAGAGTCCAGAATCATTTCTGGCAAAGTTTACTGTAACAAACAATCTGTACTTCTAATATACCAGTCACATAAATCATCATATATAAATGTCATTTATGACATGGCAGAGCACGGTGTATGGAGATGAGACTACATAGCTCCTTAGTAAGTAGCTGCACAGCCTCCAGAAATGTTGTTTTTTCGAGCAGAGACTATGATTCCTACATAGAATCCTCCCTATTAAAGAGCATCTGTCAGCTGAATCAACCCCATAAAATGAGTCCTACTACCTGATAGAGTTGATCCTGCTGAGTAAAAGGATCCGACCAAAAAATGCAGCACTGTGTTATAAAGCAGGAATATCTGAGCAGATTCAGTAAAACCTGCAGTTTACACATTTATATCTTTCCTTTTTCACTTCCTGTGAATACCTATCAGTACAGGATTGAGGGGTTATCAGTGACTGACAGCATTTTGTGTATAAGTGTACATAGAGAGATAACTGTCACTCACTGATAACTCCTCCTCCCTGTACTGATAGGTGTTATAAGGGCTGCAGATGTAAATGCATAAATTAAGTTTTACTGAATCATTTATCACAAAACTATATATCAATCCACTCAGCTTCTCCTGCTCTATAAAATGGTGCTGTCAGATTGCATTGCATTTTTTAAATGTGTGGCCCCATTTTTAAGAAATCTGTATTTTATTGCACATGCTAATGAGGTCTTCAGTGCACCAAAGGGTGGTCCTTGCCCTTCAGTGCAGCGCTTCACCTCTGCCAGGGCCGGTGTTAGGGGAAGGCAAACTGGGCAATTGCCCAGGGCCCCCATCGTCTAGGGGGCCACCTGCTTCAGTGCTGCTGTTCAGCTGAACATCCTTGGATGCAAACAGGCAGACAGCTGAAAAGCTGCACTTTACAATGGAGTGTAAGCCCCCCCCCCCCTGTACACATAACACAAATCATTACCAGAGTGCTGCTCTGCAAACTGACAGCTATGGACACCAGCAACACTTCTACTGGAGCTGTAGGACCTGCCATGATGTCACCTGCAGGAGGCGGTGCTCAGCAGGGAAGAGGGGGATGAAGGACCTGTGATGACCTCACCATCATGTGATCAGAACAGGAGGCGGAGCTCAGCAGTGCAGTAAAGTAATGAAGAAGAAGACCAGTGATGCATGGGAAGAAGTTAAGGATTCAATGTAAGTGCCAGGGAAGTGCTGGTAGTTGTAGTCCTCTCCTCTTATACCTTCTGTTATGTAATATCAGAGTACATTACAAGAGGAGGTATGAGGAGAGGACCAAAACTCCCAGCAAGTCCAGCTTATTATGTAATATCAGAGTATATTACAAGAGGAGGTATAACAGGAGAGGACTACAACTCTCAGCATGTCCAGGCCATTATTATGTAATTTCAGGGTACATTACAACACCCTGGATATGCTGGGAGTTATAGTCCTGTCCTCTTATCCCTCCTCTTATAATGTACTCTGATATTACATAATAGCGGCTTTAAAGAGAAAGAAGTTGTGAGTCAGGGTAAATTCAAGTAACTGCAGGATGAAGGTCTTGTGTGCACACATTGTGTACCTCTTGTCCTTAGAAAGTACTCAGCGGCTAACAGTCTGTAGTGGGGAATAGAGCTGTAAAGCGACTCTACGTCGATACTAGCTAGCAGGCACTCAGGGTCCAGATTGAGGGTATCGATCTTATTAAGGAAGTCCATTGTGTCCCTCATATATGCAGGTAGGGACACAACGAACTGCCTGAGTACCTGGTCCAGATATATGCCGCAGTTTTGTAGCTTTCAAAGGACCTAACCTCCCACCAGGATTTAATATTATCCTTGTAATCGTTATAGAGGTCACTAAAAACCTGTTTGCATGTGGCTGTGGTGCCTAGTCCTGGAATATCCCTGTCGGAAAATACATCCTTAGACTCATTGATCAGGGCCTCGGTAAATATGGTCCCTGAAAGGACAGGGATGGATATAGGATACTATCATCAAATCCAACCCTGTCCTTTCTAGAAGACCTGAAAGTGATATTATTGGGGGGTCTGAATAAAAAGGTGATCAGCACCTCTGAGTATGAGTTCCTTCTTCCCTTACACCCCTGTATATCGATGTTCTACAGGCTCCCCAAGATACACAAAGGTACAACACCACTTAAGGGCCGTCCGATTGTGTCGGGGGTTAATTCGCTCACACAAAACGGTGTCATATATCTGGACCAGGTACTCAGGCAGTTTGTTGTGTCCCTACCTGCATATAAGAGGGACACAATGAACTTCCTTAATAAGATTGATACCCTCATTCTGGACCCTGAGTGCCTGCTAGCTAGTATCGACGTAGAAATTGGCCTCCGGTTCACCTTTGAACTAGATCCTAATACCATTACTTTCCTGGATATACGGGTAATAAAGGAGGGTGACTGACTTATGACGGACATGTATAGGAAATCCAAAGCCACTAATTCATTGCTTCACTGGAATAGTCATCACCCCACCCCCCTTAAAAGGGGTATACCGAGGGGTCAATACCTCCGGGTAAGGAGAAACTGCTCGGAGGATGAACCTTTTTACAGTGAAACAAGGAAGCTACAGGACAGATTTAGGGGTAGGGGGTACCCGCAGATAATTTTAAAGGAGGCCTTCAAAAATGCAAAACAAAAAAGTCATGGGGGGGACCCTAAATGCCTTAGGTTGTCAGTTCTCGAATTGGTACCACCTTCCCCCCGGGGGGGGTGACTGGGATAGGAAGATCCTCCAGAAGGAATGTGAATAGATACATCGGTTCCGGTCCCAGTCCCCCCTCGGGGTCAATGAGAGATTAACATTTTCCTGTTTTCTCTGAGTGTGATTGAATAATTGGTGCCTTTTCTCCCCTTGTCTGATACTGCCGGGCCCGGTCTAACAACAAAAACTTTAATATCCCATAACTGGCCAGATGCGGGAACCATCCGAATAAATATTATCATAATCAATGAATATTACTTTTTCATTTGATAACAAGTACACTCTTTACATAATTTATAGGGTGTTATGGACGGTTTGAAACTTTGGTTTCATAATTCACCTCATCTCATCAATACATCATAGTACTTTCTCCACCATGTGCATTATTTATATGAGTTATCTTTGCTAATGCCGATATATACTGGGCCCCTAGAGGCTGTATATGCCTCTGGGAGGCTGCTTTGTACATACTAACGAGGTATTCTATAGGTTAAATACTCAGTATTTTTTCTACATTGATCTGAATAAGCACAAACCCTCCTGATCCGATCATATGACTGCGCTCCACTGCGTTCCACCGACCGGAAGCATGTGACCAGAAGGGTGTGTTCGGAGTGGAGCGCTGTCTTGCGTTCCACCGACCGGAAGTGATCATTTTCACAGACTGGAAGTGACGGAATCAGGAAGAGGACGCAGTCGTGTCCTGATGACGCTTGGTGGGAAGTTTTGAATGTGGTGAGGATGTATATAAAGGGGGCACCTGGCGTACATAGATATAGGCAGATGGAGGAGCTGGGGTGACCGAACCCTGAGACGGACGACTGACTGTAAGTAGGGATATTTATCCCCTTTTAGCCTTCACTATTCCAATTGTGACTGGTGACTGTGAATGTTTATTTCCCACAGTCTAGGTATTTTATGCCTCTTGAGGCTATCCATTAAATCATTGGACCCTTGATGTCTACACAGAGACTGTGAGTTCTACCTTTCACTTGTGGATACTGGTGGAGGTCATACATGGGTTGTATGTGGTCCTATACCATCTGTATTTTTTCCTCCACAGATACCTACAAGATACTCCAGTCATACTGGCTAACGACTGTGGCATGTTTCTTGTACAGTCCGTCTGACCGTGATCTCCCCCTGCTATCAGTGAATGGTCCCCAATTTACCTTTTTCTTTCGACATCTAATTTAAAGGGATATCTTATTATCAAATAGATATCCGGCATCCAAAATGTATTGACCCCCTGATGATCCCACAGAGTGGGGGAAACGCGTCGGGTTATTATTGACCTTTATGTGTTCGAGTTAGGATGCACTGTGTACCTGGCTGACTATAACTAGCAGTACTAGGGCTGTATACACAGTTCACCAATAGGCCCTAAATTATTAGGGTAGCTTTATGTGGTGTCGTGGTTTTTTGTTTTGTCTATCTGTCCACTTTTAAGCACCATTTAATCCACCTCCCCACCCTTTAGGACCACCGTGTTAGGGTTGTGTTAGGTTCAGAGTAGCCCAGGTTCGAGGACAGGGAGCCCCCACATTTAGGGGTCGTCCCTGGGCTGAGTTTCAGACCAGGGAGAGATAATAGGGACAGCTTTATCCCCTGGTATGATTTGAGGTGCGTATTGTGGCAATATAGCTGAGTGGACCCTCAGTTATTATCGTCCTTATTGTTGATGTCTCCAATTATTTTAAGGATTGAAATTAAAGTATATTACTTTTAATGGGTATATATTTTGCTGGACTTCGGTTTTGTATTTGCTAACCCTCTAAAACTTTACATACCTAACTCCTGGATTCTGAAGGAAGAAAGGGTGCACGATCCTATCACTGCCCTGGCCCTAGGAAGCCTGTGAGGATTGCCACTAGTGATGGGCGAAGTTATGAAAAATTTGTGGCAGATTACTTTGTCACAAAATGCATTCCTTTGTATGTAGAGGGCGCAATGACGAGGAACGGCGATTGCGCCGACCCCCCCCCCCATCATTGAACCCCTCAGATGCTGCGTTCATCACTGATCGTGGCTTCTGATGCTACAATTGAGGCCTTTCAGAGGTTAATCAGATTTAAAAAAATAAATACATACTCACCTTATCCATCCAAAAATAAAAACATACCTTATCCATGCTCACTGCAGAAAGCAGCATTCTTTTGTCTTGCATGGGAAACTAAACAAGCTGGATCCCGCACCAAAAACCTTGTAAGTCAATGGTGCCAGATCGTTATTTTTTTCAGACACAATGGTTTAAGTGCTAGATATGGTTTCTTTATTTTCGAAATAATACAACCGGATCTGTTCTGAACGGATGCAGCCAGTTGTATTATTTGAATTGATGCGTTTTGCTGTGGTTTTGAGATCCCCTGCAGGATCTCAAAGCCGGACAGCATAAACGCATATATGAAAGTAGCCTAAGGGCTCTTTCACACGAGCGGATGCTGTGCGGGTAATCCGCTGCGTGAAAGAGTGCCAAACCCCACTCCGGACAGCAGAGACACAGATCATTAACATGATTGATAATGCTCCATGCCTCTCTGTGACCTTTTTACTACAAAATCACAGTGAGATAAAGTTGTCACTGTGATTTTGTAGTAAAAAGATCAGGAAGAGGCACAGAGCATTATCAATCATGTTAATGCTCCGTGTCTCTGCTGTCTGGAGTGGGGCTTGGCACTCTTTCACGCAGCGGATTACACGCACGGCATCCGCTCGGGTAAAAGAGCCCTAAGTCCTCTAAGAACTCGTGAATTAGCAGGTGCTTCTACTTTCTGACTCTTACAGCCATCACAGGCAAACACCTTAGACTCATTTATTTAATAAGCTTCTGAATTTTTTTTTAAAGTAACATTAAAAAATTAAAGGCACTTAACCACTTTCAGACCGGGCCATTTACCCCCTCCCTGACCAGGCCTTATTTAGCAAATCTGACATGTGTCACTTTATGTGGTAATAACTTTGGAACGCTTTTACTTATCCAAGCCATTCAGAGATTGTTTTCTCGTGAAACATTATACATTATGTTAATGGTAAATATGTTTTACCTTTATTTATAAAAAAATCTAAAAGTTAAAAAAAATTTGAAAAAAATCACTGTTTTCTAAATTTGAATCTCTCTGCTTTTAAGACAGATAGTGATGCCTCATAAAATATTTATTAATTAACATTCCCCATATGTGTACTTTATGTTGGAATCATTTTAGTAATGTAATTTTATTTTTTTAGGATGTTAGAAGGATTAGAATTTTAGAAGCAATTTATGAAATTTTGAAGAAAATTTTCGAAGTCAACTTTTTTATGGACCAGTTCAGATCTGAAGTCACTTTGTGAGGCTTACATAATAGAACCAACCTATAAATGACCCCATTTTATAAACAACACCCTCAAGCTATTCAAAACTGGTTTTAAAAATGTTGTTAACCGTTTAGGTATTCCACAGGAATTATACAAACTACAGATTGGCGTGGTATTAAAAAGCAGGAAGTGCTCAACCCCATATGCAGTGGTGCATCTATACCGGGGGGCAGATCCTGCACTTGTGGTCCACTGCTAATGGCAATCCCCAGCAAAAATGCATACAATGGAGGATGCCTGCAGCGGACCACAAGTACCACAATGGACATGGATGTCCATTGTGGTACTTGTGGTCCGCTGCAGGCATCCTCCATTGTATAGATGCACCACTGCATATGGGGTTGAGCACTTCCTGCTTTTTAATACCACGCCAATCTGTAGTTTGTATATTGAAGTTTTTGGAGGCGTAAAAACTCCTAGTCTGAATGTGCCTTTATTTCCATCCACAGGCAGCATTCTGGTGCACATGTGAGGCCCGGGCTATATCAGCCAGTCTTGGGTGGGGCTCAGAGCTCTCTCCCTCCTCCCATTGTATGCATGGTCACATGCTGGAGGTTACTGGGAGATTGCTGTGAGTCGGACCTTTTGCTCCTGTAATTTGCCCACTGGCTCCTGGTATTGCCCATACGGCACAGGTAGGTTTAGGTCCCGAGCTACTTGAGAAACCTTGGCGCAGTGCTCGGGCTCAGAAATATCCTCCAAGTAGGATATGTTGGCTAATCTCTAAATTTTACACCAGTATGAGGGTTAGTAAGACCGCAGAGTGCACCTGTCCTTGTTATTTTTATATTATTCCACAGGAATTAAAGCAAAATGGAAATTAAATTTCAAAATGTCACTTTTTTTTTTTCATTTTAATAAATTTTTTCCAGGAACACATCAAGGGTTAACAACAAAACAAACCTCAATATTTATTACCTTAATTCTGCAGTTTGCAGAAACACCCCATATTTGGTCGTATACCGCTGTATGGGCACATGACAGGGCATAGAAGACAAGGAGCGCCATATGGTTTTTGGAGGGCAGATTTTGCTGAAATGGTCTTTGGCCACCATGTTCCATTGGAAGAGACCCTGAGTTACCCCCACAGTGAGGCTCAGAAGAGAAGGAGTGGCATCTGGATTTTCTAACATGTTTTGGCATAATTTTTTTATTTTTTATTTTTTTAACACCGTTCACTTGATGGGGTCGATCATGTGATATTTTTATAGAGCCAATTGTTACAGACACAGCAATACCAAATAAGCATTTTTTTTTTTTTTTTAAATCATGTTTTTGTGTTGCAATTTTCTTAGAGCCATATTTTTTTATTTTTCTGGCTATTGTCTTGTGTGGGGGATCATTTTTTGCAGGATGAGGTTACTTTTTTATTGCTTCTATTTTGGGGTACGTACGACTTTTTGATTGATTAACATTATGTTGTTTGGGAGGGGAGCTATCTAAAAACTGGAACTGTTGTCCATTTTTGTAAACTTCCCTTGCCATCCATCCCCAAAGGTTCTCAATTGGATTTAGATCAGGGGAACACGAAGGATGGGCCAAAAGAGTGATGTTATTCTCCTGGAAGAAGTCCCTTGTCCTGCGGGCATTGTGTACTGTAGCGTTGCCCTTAGTCAAGGAATGCTCTATGCAACATCTGGACATAGCCAGCGGCCGTTTGACGCCCCTGCACTTCCTGAAGCTCCATTGTTCCACTGAAGGAAAAAGCACCCCAGACGATTATGGCGCCCCCTCCACTGTGGCGCGTAGAAAACATCTCAGGTGGGATCTGCTTGTCATGCCAGTAACGGAAAGTCCAAACGAGCAGTTCTGTGGCGTTCAAGGAGATGAGGTCTTTGAAGACGTTTGATGTTTTTGAAGCCCTTCAGTCTCAGATGCCGTCTGATGGTTATTGGGCTGCAGTCAGCACCAGTAAGGGCCTTAATTTGGGTCAAGGATCGTCCAGTGTCTTGACGGACAGCCAATTGGATCCTCCGGCTCAGTGCTGATGACATTTTTTTGGGTCTTCCACTTGAATTTTTTGTTCCAAAACCTTCAGAATCATTTAAGAAATTCCAAATGACTGTCTTACTGTGTCCCACCTCAGCAGCGATGGCGCGCTGTGAGAGACCCTGCTTATGCAGTTCAACAACCCGACCACGTTCAAAAAGGGAGAGTTTTTTTGCCTTTGCCATCACAACGTGTGACTACCTGACGGAAAATGACAATAAATCCACATCTTTGCACAGATTTGGCCTTTTAAAGGCATGTGGTCCTAAAATTTGGATCAGCTGAAAAACAGCCTGTTTCAGTTTAATCGTTATTTTCAATTAATTGAATGCTCAAAAAATGTTTTGTCTCACTCTCATTTCTTGTTGCATGTAGAAGCTCTACTTGGAACCTTGTTTAAGATCCAGCCATGCTAAATATGATTTTTTGCCATTTTTCAAGTGGTCTTAAACTTTTGATCAGGACTGTATGTCTATTTTTATTTTTTTTAGTTCTATTTTTAACATTTTAAAATAACGGATTAGGGGGGAATTTTTTTTTTAAATGTGAAACTTTTTTATTTTTTTTATTTTACACTTTGTGTCCCCCACAAGGTCATACAAGACTGGGGGACATTTAATTAAATTTTTTTTGTTTTTTAAACAATGATTTCTCCTGTAACTGGGGCTGACATAGTAGCCCCAGTTACAGTGGAAGTACACCCCCCAGAGAGGCTGTACAGCATTATACAACGCTGTACAGCCTCAGTGCAGGGCTGATCGAGGCCTGTAGAAGACCCGGAAGCTCCTGCACTCCCCCCAGCAATCACATAACCACCAGGCCGGGACAGGAAGCGGCATAGCGTATACAGCAATCAAGAAGGCAGGGACACCCAGGAACGATCCCTGCCTTGTCTCTGGGGTGCCCTGCTGTCACTGACAGCGGGCCCCCACTCGGCAGCTGCACATCTCTTAAAGGACGTCCAGAAACGTCCGATCATAGATAAACCCGACCGCCCAGGACGTTTATAGTCAATGGGTAGTCGGGAAGTGGTTAAAGGGAACTTGTCACATTAAAGATGGTGTATGAGCTGAGAAGATTGATATATTGTTTTATTGGAAAATATTCAGCATAAGGGCTCATGTACACGACCGTATGTATTTTGCGGTCCGCAAAAAACGAATCCACAAAAAATACGGATGATTTCCGTGTGCATTCCGTATTTTGCGGAACGGAAAAGCTGGCCCCTAATAGAACAGTACTATCTTTGTTCGTAATGCGGACAATAATAGGACATGTTCTATTTTTTTGCGGAAAGGAAATACGGACATACAGAAACGGAATGCATACGGAGAAACTTCCGTTTTTTTTTGCGGACCTATTAATATGAATGGTCCCATATATGGTCCTCAAAAAAAGAAACGAACGGACACGGAATGAAAATACGTTCGTGTGCATGAGGCCTAACTTTGAAGTCAAGGAGGAGGTCCAATCAGAGATTGACAACCTTCCTTCTATCACTATGTATGCAGAACTAGCTGTCAATCACTGATAGGACCGCCTCCTTTACATCAAAGCCCAGAATGAGCAGGAACTTAAATGAATGAAATACCTTTTTATTAAATCTTTACCACAAAACTATACACTCACCTAAAGAATTATTAGGAACACCTGTTCTATTTCTCATTAATGCAATTATCTAGTCAACCAATCACATGGCAGTTGCTTCAATGCATTTAGGGGGGTGGTCCTGGTCAAGACAATCTCCTGAACTCCAAACTGAATGTCAGAATGGGAAAGAAAGGTGATTTAAGCAATTTTGAGCGTGGCATGGTTGTTGGTGCCAGACGGGCCGGTCTGAGTATTTCACAATCTGCTCAGTTACTGGGATTTTCACGCACAACCATTTCTAGGGTTTACAAAGAATGGTGTGAAAAGGGAAAAACATCCAGTATGCAGCAGTCCTGTGGGCAAAAATGCCTTGTGGATGCTAGAGGTCAGAGGAGATTGGGCCGACTGATTCAAGCTGATAGAAGAGCAACGTTGACTGAAATAACCACTCGTTACAACCGAGGTATGCAGCAAAGCATTTGTGAAGCCACAACACGCACAACCTTGAGGCGGATGGGCTACAACAGCAGAAGACCCCACCGGGTACCACTCATCTCCACTACAAATAGGAAAAAGAGGCTACAATTTGCACGAGCTCACCAAAATTGGACTGTTGAAGACTGGAAAAATGTTGCCTGGTCTGATGAGTCTCGATTTCTGTTGAGACATTCAAATGGTAGAGTCCGAATTTGGCGTAAACAGAATGAGAACATGTATCCATCCTCTGATGGCTACTTCCAGCAGGATAATGCACCATGTCACAAATCTCGAATCATTTCAAATTGGTTTCTTGAACATGACAATGAGTTCACTGTACTAAAATGGCTCCCACAGTCACCAGATCTCAACCCAATAGATCATCTTTGGGATGTGGTGGAACGGGAGCTTTGTGCCCTGGATGTGCATCCCTCAAATCTCCATCAACTGCAAGATGCTATCCTATCAATATGGGCCAACATTTCTAAAGAATGCTATCAGCACCTTGTTGAATCAATGCCACGTAGAATTAAGGCAGTTCTGAAGGCAAAAGGGAGTCCAACACCGTAATAGTATGGTGTTCCTAATAATTCTTTAGGTGAGTGTATATACTCACCTCCTCCACTTGCTCACAGAGATGCCATCTGCTCCCATCTTGATTAAAGAAAACCCACCAAAGGTGTTGATGTCACCACATGATCACGCTGGCCTTGTGCGGAGACGTCATCATGCTCGCCGCAGGTCCTTTGGCAGGTTTTCTTTAATCAAGAAGGAGCAGATGGCCTCTTAATGATCAAGTGGATGAACTGAGTATAATTCTTTTTTATTTTCAGCTACTATTTTAGGAAAAATCGGTTCGTTACCACAAAGCACGAGGAAATTCAGCTTCGAAGAGAATCAAATTTTTCCTAAACTTCAGATCGAATTCTGCTCTGTATGCTTCGATTCGCTCAAAACTAAATATAATATACATCAAAGCTGCTGAAGAACATAATTATTTACCAACCATATCATCTTGGAGATCTTAGGAACATCATAAACATCTCCTAGGAGACCATAGCTGCTATTCTTGTACTTTTAAAAATGTGGTAAGTAACACTTTTAGCCCAAATTTGTCCCATATTTCCACCTGCAACTATTTATGCCTAGTTACCGTAAAAATTACAATAAGTTGCTCTGAAAATGTGCTTTGGGGCCTTGTGTGGCAATATTACATGTGGCTTCTATTTTTTATACTGATGTGGAATAATAAAAGCATGCTGTCCCTGCCCTTCTGTTACTCAAGTCCATGAGTGGCAGGTTTCTTTCCTGTCGTGCAAAGGAAAGCAACCTGCCTGTCATCGTCAGGAGGTGAGAGAGGGTGAGGACAGTGAGCCTTATCATCTCCCTCGCAACAGTGGCACACGCTGCAGGGTTAAAAGTACTGTAAAAGTACTGAATGCCATCCCAGAAGTTAAAGCAAACACATTGCAACAGCACTCTGCAAACATAGAATATATGAACAGATTATTTATTCTCTATATAAAATGAATATGAGGTACTTAGCAAATACATTTTTATAAAAAAAATAATCCCCATCCACCATGGCAAGTTGACCACTTTATGTATGGGAACCTACTCTAATTAATACCTATATCTGTGCCAACTGGCCTCAATTTAATTCAGTAAGAGCAGGCTCATATATATACTAAATCTGCTATATATGACTCCTCTCTTTGTGCCAGCAGGCCTCTGAATTCAAGGTGAGCAGACCACAGCTATATATGTCACAGGTGAAGTTGCATATAGCTGGAACTTATAAATAAATGACTGACTGGCTTGATCCCAAACTAAGGAGCATATAGGTGAGCCCTTTAAAACCCTAAGAGCTCTCCCTGACTGCTATGCACATGCAAGGGTCTCAATGGTAGACGATTGCATGCCACGTACCTAAGACTGTGTGACACCTGAAAACCCTATAATAGTGAGGGGACACGACCACCGGCTCCCTGCACTTAATACGGACGGATTCAGGGTGACCTAGAATCAAGCCAGCAAGGAAACACAATAAAGGAAAAGACTTATCTGAGCAAACAGCAGCAGCAGCCTCTAGCAGTGAACACTTCATACAGGAACTAGTATAAACCGCAAAGTGAGGCAGTATGGGAGGAAATATAAAGGAAGACGATTAGTCTAAATATGTGACACCTGGCAGAAGGAAAGGAGATGACAAAGTGAAACCACCTCCAAATGCATACTACAAAAACATAAGACAAAGTAAGTCAGCACATCCTGTAAAATGAAGTGAATGAGAAGGTGCCCGTTGCAATGGCTGAAACTACTAGCAAAGTACAAGCAAATACAATGCAATACAAGACACAGAATATATAAACTAATGTTATATTCATTATAAAAAAAATACTAGGTTCCCATCCAGGAGTCCACCTTGCCTTGGTGAATGAACATAAATAATTTTGCTAAGTACCTCATATTCATGCTATGAATATAGCAATAGTTCATATATTCTGTGTTTGTTCTTTTGTAGTTTCAGCCATCGCGATGCAAACCTGCATATTCAATTCATTTTACATTTTGTGCTGACTTTATCCTTTGTTTTTGCCATCCCAGAGGTGACAAACCCCTGAAATCAGTGGGCCTATTACACTATGCTGCCCTCAGTGAGGGCAGCATAGCGCAGGTGACAGGTTCCCTTTAAAGAATATACCTGAACTTAGTATACCATTTTGAACCTCATTATCTGTGGTTGTACATAGTTAAAACATTACCACTCTACTACTTTGTAAATTGTAAAAAGTCAAGTTCTCAGTCTTCAGTGTCATGGTCTTCTGTAGGCATCACTATGAAATCTAGAGTATGGCTCAGTAGTGTCTGCTGACCTCAATATGCCAGAACTGTCTTCCAAGTTTTCAATGCAGTGCCAGATAATGATAATGATTAGTGATCGAGCGAATTTCCCCAAATTAATTTGGGGTCCGATTTACAGCAGCAGTTCAATATGGACCATGATGACATAGATGACCTCAAATTAACTGTAAAGGAGAAGGAGCAGAGGAATGCACTGAACCCTGGCTCAAAAAAGAAAGGTTGTGATTGGCACTGACTTGAGGTGTTGTCTGGTGCTCTACAGTAGAGAAAATAATTCCGTAGACAACAGTTGAATTCACCACAGCACAAAAATGTGCAGTTTAGCATATTTTTATTGATCCATCCAGCAAGTTAATAGAAATTGTGGCAAACATTTCGGTCCAGTCCCAGGACCTTGTTCACGGCCTGTACGAGAACTGATATATGCATGATATATGCAAACAAATGTCGTGCAGGACATAATAATGAAAAAATAATAATGTGAAAATCAAACAAAAACTTAATGAAAAATAAATTCTGAAATAAAGAATAAAAATTGAGATGGATTGAAGTGGTTTTTGTCATATAGTAAGATATAAGAAAGTCACCAGATGAAATAATTCAGAGATTGCTCTCAAGAATATTGCTCAAAACCAACATGTAGAGTTTAATGTATATATAAGTCTAGGTGAGATATAAGGCACAAAATAGATAATATTGGAGCTTATAATTTGATCAGTACACTACAGGTGAGAATGTTGTAATAAAAAGTATAGAACGAGGCAGAGCGAGTCATAACTCAAGTTCAAAGAGAATCCTGGTGTAAAGTGGAACTGACTTAGTTGCCCATCAATTAGATTCCACCTTTCATTTTCCAATGGAGCTCTGAAAAATGAAAAGTGGAATCTGATTGGTTGCTATGAGCAACTAAGTCAGTTCTACTTTACACCAGTTTGATAAATCTCCCCCAAAGTGTCAGACTCAGTGGTAATAGAGGTATCAACATCATCCTAGTGTTACTGAGATGGTGGGTAAGACAGTGGCATAGCATGGGTTGCCAGCACCCAGGGCAATTGCATCCCCCTCAACCCCAACCTGTGGACATGACCCTTTTTACAGATAATGTAGTAGATGTCACCTGCAGTCCTATGTAACACGATCGATAAAAATACAGATAATGTAGGAGATTGGTGGGGGGCCCTAGGATTCAGAATACGCACAGTGTGACCAGATGTCTGGGGCTGGCCTGCAGCAGTGTGGGCCAAATTTTCAATTTAACCCCCCGTCCCAACCCTACCGTGAAATAGATATTTGGGTGTACATACATCGCTGCGATATATACAGGACAATACAGTACCACATACCTCTTACATCCAGTGACATCTCCTCTGAGGTACACTCTTTCCTCAATGTCTTTATTTGGACATAAAACCACCATAAAATCGCCATGTTCAGTCATGTTACATCTCTTCAGAGTTTATTACAAAAAAAAAAGTAGATTCCTCACTTTACTATCATCCTCTCCCTCCTGGTGCCTCAATATTGTCATCCTGACACTATCTCCAATACTTTGCTAGTGACAAACAGATAGTCCCCCATGATAATATGCTCCCAAACTGCCCTAAATGGTAACAGTGTTACCTACAGTACCTCCACTAGCAACCGCATTAGTAGTAATGCCCTCCATATTGTGCTCAATAATAATGCCCACTGTGGGGATTCGCTCTGGTAGTTAGGATTAGCGGGTGCAGCACAGAGGCAAAGTACAAGTTCTTGGTTCAAAACATCAGTGTTTATTCACACGTGAAAGCAAAACAAAAAAGTTGCTTGGTGATCGTTCACACACATGAAAACATGAAAAGTTCATATACAAAACAGTCACCTTTTCTCCTGGGTGTTACTTTACACCCTGTTGGAAGTTTTTGTTTGTCAAGTCCACAGGCAGGCATTAGAATGCCTGTTCGCCCTCACAGGGGTCTGAGCCTTCCAGCCTGGCTCAAGACACGGATCCCAACACAGCCCTCAGATCACAGCACACAGACCTCCTCAGCTCCACTATCAGACAAAGGTAATCCTTCCCACCTGGCAGTGCTGGCTGGTTTTTATGCCTGGCAAAAGCCGGCCTGGAACATGGGGAAAAGTCTCCCACCCTTCACTTTGAATACTCCCAGTAAGAGCCATCCTCCCGGATCAGCTATTACAGCCATATTAAGTATCAAAACCCGCTCTTACTCCACCGAGGCCAGGAACCTCGGTGACACGTACCTATCATCCACGATGATTCCTTGTACCTTCTTACACCACACAGCACTCCCCAATATTAATAATGCCCTCATAGGGCCCTTAGTAGAAGTAAGGTCTCCTATAGTGTCCCCCAGCAGTAACAAGGCCCCTCCATAGGGTACCCCTATACAGTCCATAGTAGTAATAAAGTCCCCTACAGAGTCTGCAGTAGTTATAATGCCTCCTATTGTGGCCAAGCATTTATAAAGACCCCTGTAGTAGCCTCAGTATTTATAAATACCAGCTGCAATGCCCCATGTATATATAATGAACCTCTATAGTGTAACCTGTTGTATAATGCCCCCTGCAGTACCACTAGATAAAAGATAACCCCCTCCCCTCCTTGGTACTGCCCATATGTATAATGCCTTCTGTATGGACAGTATATATAATTCCTCCTTTGTATGATTAGTATATATAATGGCCCCATCTGTATTATTAGACTATATACAGTAATAGCCCCCTCTGTATTATAAGAATATACAATGGCCCCTTTGAATTATTAGAATATATAATGGCCCCCTCTAAATTATTAGTATATATAATGGCCTCATGTCTCTCTATATATAATAGTCCCCTCCGTATTATTAAAATATATAATGCCCTCCTCTGTATTATTAGACCATATAATGGCCCCCTCTGTATTATTGGACTATATAATGGCCCCCTCTGTATTATTAGAATATATAATGCCCCCCCCCCCCGTATTATTAGAAAATATAATGGCCCCTATGTATTATTAGAATATACAGTAAAATGGCCTTCTCCTTATTATTAAAACATATAATAGCCCCCTCTGTATTATTGAATTATATAATGGCCCCCTCTGTATTATTAGAATATAAAATGCCCCCCTCCCCGTATTA
This sequence comes from Bufo bufo, assembly GCF_905171765.1. Taxonomy (NCBI): domain Eukaryota; kingdom Metazoa; phylum Chordata; class Amphibia; order Anura; family Bufonidae; genus Bufo; species Bufo bufo. The sequence goes on along the minus strand of NC_053389.1, from coordinate 466,022,571 downwards.
TTAGAATATATAATGAGCTTTATGTATTATTAGGTGATATAATGCCCCCCTCTGTATTATTAGAATATACAGTATAATGGCCCTCTGTATTATTAGAATATATGATGGCCCCTTCTGTATTAGTAGTTTATATGATGGCCTCCTCTGTATTATTAGAATACATAATGGCCCCCTCTGTATTATTAAATTATATAATGGCTCCCTCTATATATATAATGGCCCCCTCTGTATTATTAGTATATATACTGGCCCTATCTCCCTGTATAATGGCCCCCTTTGCATCAGTGTATGTATTTGAACTCTGTATTATTTATAGTGCCCCCAGTACTGTCTGCATTAGGGTACATACATTAAGAAAATAAATAAATACTCACCTCTCTTCTTCTCTCCATCGCCGCTTGTTGCGTGAGTGTGGCGCCCCATGGTCATAAAGAAATCACTGTGCCATCCTGTGCTGCATCATCACGTCATCTCGCAAGAACCGCCACAGGAGGTCGCGGTGATGTCATCACGATCTCCTGCACCATTCTACTGCCTCATAGGCTTCAGGCCTAGTGGCCTGAGGCCTATGAGGCAGAACAGAGGGGACGGGAGCCATAGACTCCTGTGGCCCTCCTTCAACTGACTGCTGGTAAGCAATCTAATTTACAATGTTATTTGCTTCCTCCACAATAATATGACGTCACCTACTAAGTTGTATACCATGCAGGGAGCATGTGCAATATTCCCCCTGTCCATTGGTACTCTGTCTTTTTCCAGATTCTATTCGAGAGGGCTACTAAGCAGAGTATATACAGTATATAGCTGTGACTTTGGATGTTCTAGTCTAAATTTTCTCACAGTTTTTCCAGATCCTGCTTGCTGTGTGCTTTCCCTCATGTAACCACTGCTCCCAATACTTTCTAACAGCTATGTCAGAACGGCCTAGATGGCAGGCAATTCATTGAAACGACCATCCTGCTTCTTTCAGTCCTGTGCCTCCTCTCAAAGTCTGACAACTTGACAAAATGTCTTGTACACTACCCAAAAGGAGCCTCTGAAAGCCTTTTTATAGGGAAGTGGGGATAGCTCTGGCCTGCCTTCTGGTCTATTGCCATTATTGGGGAAAACTGTACAATTGAAAGGAGGCTCAAGTACTTTGTTGGGCCGCCTCTAGCCTGGATACAAGATAAGATACGTTTGGAGATGAAGACATATAGTTTCCATATCATATCCTGCGGCTCATTTGCCCACAGATACTGAGCCTGTAGATCCTGCACACTCATCGGTTTCTGAAGTTGCGTCCCAGTTGATCCCATAAATACTTGATTGGTGATAAATCTGGAGACTTAGCAGCTAAGGAAGTGCTGCAATCTTGAGGAGACATTCCTGAGAATGAATGAGGGGGTGACTGACGTATATGATGGCCTTCTAGCAGTTGGGGTACCACAGCAAAGGCACGATTGAAGCGCTCACCATGAGGCATCCATACTCTAACCTGACCATCACTAAAGACAATAGGGTTCCAGTCTATAGTAATCAGACATCAAATTTCCTTCTGCTAAGCTCCTGGAAATGGTTCGGACAGAGACAGGGGTGTGTAATGAAGGTGCTACCTCTAGATGATTAACCCCAAAACTGTAGGAGCTGCTTGTAATTGTTGGCAGATCAAACAATCCTCTTTACTGGTGGTCTGTCTGGGCTGTCCATATCCTGTTGGCTGTGTGAGTGCCCTCATGTAACCACAGCTCCCAACATTGTTCCTATCAGCTGTGTTAGAACTCCCCAGATGGCGGGCAATTTATCAAAATGACCATCCTGTTTCTCTAAGTCCAGTGACGTGCCCCCTTTCACACTCTGTCAACTGGGCAAAATGTCTTCAAGAGCAGGTCTAGCAGTCAATAATCTCTCACCAAGAGATACACAAAAGAAAAGTAGCCTCTGAGAGCTTTTTTATAGGGCGTTGGGGTGGGGAGCCCTTTTATAGCCTCTTGTGGGAAGATCCAATGTCTAATCAGATCACTCCTGTATAGAGCTGAGCGAACCCGAACTGTAAAGTTTTTCGGTTTTTCAGCACCCAAAGCCAAACATTTACGTAAAATTTCGGGTTCGGTGTTCGGCGCTTTCTTGGCGCTTTTTGAAAGGCTGCATAGCAGCAAATCAACAAGCGTCATACTACTTGCCCCAAAAGGCCATCACAGCCATGCCTACTATTGGCATGGCTGTGATTGGCCAACTGCAGCATGTGACCCAGCCTCTATTTAAGCTGGAGTCACTCAGCGCTGCCCGTCACTCTGTTCGGATTAGTGTAGGGAGAGGCTGCAGCTGCTGTGAGGGAGAGATCAGGGAGAAATCTTATCAAGAACTGCTTTTTTTACTCAGCGATCTACAGCAAATGTGTTTTGTGGGTGCACAATTGTTTTAAGCCTGCCCTGAGCCAACTACTGCTGAAAATGAACTTTTTTTACTTCAGTTTGTCAATATCAATACATAATCAGCAGCCATTTTATGCAACGATAGTGCACCAGCACAGGCTATCTGCATGTCTGCAAATCCAGAAATACATCTTTTTGCTTACTGGGGTGAAAAAACCCTCTAATATACTGCACATCTGGGATTAGACGTGCATAAGTGACTGTCACATTTAGGCCAGAAATACGGCTTTTTGGCTACTCGGGTGAAAAAACCCTCTGATATACTGCACATCTGGGATTAAACGTGCATAAGTTACTGTGAAATTTAGGCCACAAATACTGCTCTCATATAGAGTTTAAAAAAAATAATTTGAGTGCAATACCCTACATTAGGGTTTTTATTGGCGGTTAATTATTTTTAACAGACTTAACCACTTTTTACTTTGCTTTGTGAACGTTAACTATGAGGCAAACATCTAATAAGGGACGCGGTCATGGTCGTGGTGGTGGTGTTGGTGGAGCCTCTGGTGCAGGAAGAGGATGTGGCCGTTCTGCCGCAGCTACACGTCCTACTGAACCTACTACCTCAGGTCCCAGTAGCCGCCAGAATCTACAGCGATATTTGGTCAGGCCTAATGCTGTTCTAAGGATGGTAAGGCCTGAGCAAGTACAGGCGCTAGTCAATTAGGTGGCAGACAGTGGATCCAGCACGTTCATATTATCTCCCACCCAGTCTTCTGCAGAAAGCGCACAGGTGGCGCCTGAAACCCATGCTCATCAGTCTGTCACATCACCCCCGTGCATATCGCGGAACCTGTCTGAGCCTCAAGTCATGCAGCAGTCTCTTATGCTGTTTGAAGACTCTGCTGGCAGGGTTTCCCAAGGGCATCCACCTAGCCCCTTCTCCAGGGGTGGAAGACATAGAATGCACTGACGCACAACCACTTATGTTTCCTGATGAGGACATGGGAATACCACCTCAGCACATCTCTGATGATGACGAAACACAGGTACCAACTGCTGCGTCTTTCTGCAGTGTGCAGACCGAAAAGGAGTTCAGGGAGGAAGACTGGGTGGAAGACGATGCAGGGGACGATGAGGTTCTAGCCCCCACATGGAATGAAGGTGTCACGAGGGTATCGAAAACCACGCCTGACTCCGTTATACCCGGGGCCAGGAAGTCGCAGCGGTTGGCTGCACGCTCTATTTAAGATAGGGCTGTTTTCCTTATGGTAGCTTTCTGGGTTTGCTTTGCAAACCCTTTTGGCTCACTCAGGGATCCGTAGCTCCTTCTCCTCAGCTGTTCCTTGTCCAGCACTCCCAGACCTCCTTATATTCCTCTCTCACACTTCTCTGGTTGCCAGAGATAGAGCTTCCTGCCTGGACATCTATTCTGACCATCTGGAGCTGTGTTGCTGCGTTCTCTGGTAGTTGGTCCAGAACGCTACCCTCCGGATCCCTGTTGGACCTCTGCGGAACAGCACCACTTCACCACCAATGACTGGGCCTCCATGCGAGACCTGTGTGCCCTGTTGTGCTGTTTCGAGTACTCCACCAACATGGCCAGTGGCGATGACGCCGTTATCAGCGTTACAATACCACTTCTATGTCTCCTTGAGAAAACACTTAGGGCGATGATGGAAGAGGATGTGGCCCAGGACGAGGAGGAGGAAGAGGGGTCATCTCTAACACTTTCAGGCCAGTCTTTTAGAAGTGGCTCAGAAAGAGGATTTTTGCAACAGCAGAGGCCAGGTACAAATTTGGACAGCCAGGGCACACTACTGGAGGAGGAGGATGAGGAGGAGGATGGGGATGAAGTATGTTCACTGCGGGGTGGCATCCAACTCAGCTGGGGCCTATCACTGGTGCATGGCTGGGGGGATACGGAGGACGCAGACGATACGCCTCCCACAGACGAGAGCTTGTCCTTACCTCTGGGCAGCCTGGCACACATGAGCGAATACATGCTGCAGTGCCTGCGCAACGACTGCAGAGTTGCCCACATTTTAACTTGTGCTGACTACTGGGTGGCCACCCTGCTGGATCCCCATTACAAAGACAATGTGCCGTACTTAATTCCCTCACTAGAGCGTGATCGGAAGATGCGCGACTACAGGCGCACGCTAGTAGACGCGCTCCTGAGAGCATTCCCGACTGACGCCGGGGGACAAGTGGAAGCACAAGGCAAAGGCAGGGGAGGAGGAAGAGGTCGCAAACGCAGCTGTGTCAGCGCCAGCACCTCAGAAGGCAGGGTTAGCATGGCCGACATGTGGAAAAGCTTTGTCACCTCGCCGCAAAAACCGGCCCCAACTGCTGATATGGAGCGTGTTAGCAGGAGGCAGCATTTGAACAACATGCTGGAACAGTACCTGTGCACACGCCTACACGTACTGACTGATGGTTCTGCCCCATTCAACTTCTGGGTCTCCAAATTGTCCACATGGCCAAAGCTTGCCCTGTATGCCTTGGAGGTGCTGGCCTGCCCTGCAGCCAGTGTACTCTCTGAACGTGTATTTAGCACGGCAGCAGACGTCATTACAGACAGACGCAGCCGCCTGTCCACAGCCAACGTGGACAAGCTCACGTTCATTAAAATGAACCAGGCTTGGATCCCACAAGACTGTACCTTGTGCAGAATAGACATTTATACCACCATCAAACATACATTCTTGTACTCAAGTCAAGTACAATGATTCTTTGTTTTCTTTTTTTTTATTTGTCCCAATATTTTGGGGGCTACCTACCCCAATAAAAAATGATACGATGAAAAAAAGATTGTGAATGATACGATGAAGATTGAGGTGATTGAATTGTATAGCACAGAAATAGCTGTCAGGCTGCCCCTGCCAACCTACTGTAAGTAACACTATGACACTGACTGATTCTGACTAGTGTTGAGCGAACAGTTCGAGCATAGTTCGGGTCCGTACCGAATTTTGGGGTGTTCGTGACACGGACCCGAACCCGAACTTTTTCGTAAAAGTTCGGGTTCGGGTTCGTCGTTCGGCATGTATTTTGGCGCATTTTGAAAGGCTGCAAAGCAGCCAATCAACATGCATCATACTACTTGCCCTAAGATGCCATCGCAGCCATGCCTACTATTGGCAAGGCTGTGATTGGCCAAGTGCAGCATGTGACTCAGCCTCTTTATAAGCTTGTGCGCACGTCGGGACGTGCTCACTCCCGATGTGAATAGAACAGGGATAGACGCAGCTGATGCTAGGGCGAGAATAGGCAGGGATAATTGAATAACTGGAAGCAAATTTCTCTCCTCCACCTGTGATTCATCTGAACAACTGCAGCTGAGCTGCTTTTTTGATAGGGATTGGCTATTTTTAGAGTGGCCAGAGTGATTTTTCCATCCACATGTACCTGGGCTGACCGCCGGCCGCCATTTTGCGACTTGTAGTGCTGCAGCAGAAGCTGCCACAGTGTGCATTCCAAAGCTCCAAACAAGTCAGACATCTACACCTGGGATTCAGACCAATAGCGATTTAGCAGCACAGTCCAAGGCTATTTTTTTTAAAGGTTGTGCAGACCATTTTGTGGCACATGTTACTGGGCTGATAGGCGGCGGCCATCTTGGGACTAGTGCTGCAGCACAATCTCTCCCAACGTCCATTAATCACTTGTAATAGTGGTCTGTGCCATAGAAATCCTACATCAGGGACTTGGGTGTGCTTGTGTCACCCCTACTAATACCAGTCCACCTGTAATCCATACAGTGAAAAGCCATAAAGTATTCCAGTGAGGGAATTTTTTTTTTATTTAAAAAAGGCCAAGTTAGTTTATCTGGCGTTCAATATACTAGATATAGTTAGGCCTGCGTTTCATACATCTGGAATTAGCAAACTAATGTGCTGGGGTTGGGAAAACATATATGTACCCATACTAGAATCTGTCAAAGAAAGCGGTACTCACATATAACAGTCATTCCATCTGTAATCCATACAGTCAAAAGACTGAAAGTATTCCAGTGAGGGAATTTTTTTTATTTAAAAAAGGCCAAGTTAGTTTATCTGGCGTTCAATATACTAGATACAGTTAGGCCTGCGTTTCATACATCTGGAATTAGCAAACTAATGTGCTGGGGTTGGGAAAACATATATGTACCCATACTAGAATCTGTCAAAGAAAGCGGTACTCACATATAACAGTCATTCCATCTGTAATCCATACAGTCAAAAGACTGAAAGTATTCCAGTGAGGGAATTTTTTTTATTTAAAAAAGGCCAAGTTAGTTTATCTGGCGTTCAATATACTAGATACAGTTAGGCCTGCATTTCATACATCTGGAATTAGCAAACTAATGTGCTGGGGTTGGGAAAACATATATGTACCCATACTAGAATCTGTCAAAGAAAGCGGTACTCACATATAACAGTCATTCCATCTGTAATCCATACAGTCAAAAGACTGAAAGTATTCCAGTGAGGGGATTTTTTTTATTTAAAAAAGGCCAAGTTAGTTTATCTGGCGTTCAATATACTAGATACAGTTAGGCCTGCGTTTCATACATCTGGAATTAGCAAACTAATGTGCTGGGGTTGGGAAAACATATATGTACCCATACTAGAATCTGTCAAAGAAAGCGGTACTCACATATAACAGTCATTCCATCTGTAATCCATACAGCCAAAAGACTGAAAGTATTCCAGTGAGGGGATTTTTTTTATTTAAAAAAGGCCAAGTTAGTTTATCTGGCGTTCAATATACTAGATACAGTTAGGCCTGCGTTTCATACATCTGGAATTAGCAAACTAATTTGCTGGGGTTGGGAAAACATATATGTACCCATACTAGAATCTGTCAAAGAAAGCGGTACTCACATATAACAGTCATTCCATCTGTAATCCATACAGTCAAAAGACTGAAAGTATTCCAGTGAGGGGATTTTTTTTATTTAAAAAAGGCCAAGTTAGTTTATCTGGCGTTCAATATACTAGATACAGTTAGGCCTGCGTTTCATACATCTGGAATTAGCAAACTAATGTGCTGGGGTTGGGAAAACATATATGTACCCATACTAGAATCTGTCAAAGAAAGCGGTACTCACATATAACAGTCATTCCATCTGTAATCCATACAGTCAAAAGACTGAAAGTATTCCAGTGAGGGGATTTTTTTTATTTAAAAAAGGCCAAGTTAGTTTATCTGGCGTTCAATATACTAGATACAGTTAGGCCTGCGTTTCATACATCTGGAATTAGCAAACTAATGTGCTGGGGTTGGGAAAACATATATGTACCCATACTAGAATCTGTCAAAGAAAGCGGTACTCACATATAACAGTCATTCCATCTGTAATCCATACAGTCAAAAGACTGAAAGTATTCCGGTGAGGGGATTTTTTTTATTTAAAAAAGGCCAAGTTAGTTTATCTGGCGTTCAATATACTAGATACAGTTAGGCCTGCGTTTCATACATCTGGAATTAGCAAACTAATGTGCTGGGGTTGGGAAAACATATATGTACCCATACTAGAATCTGTCAAAGAAAGCGGTACTCACATATAACAGTCATTCCATCTGTAATCCATACAGTCAAAAGACTGAAAGTATTCCAGTGAGGGGATTTTTTTTATTTAAAAAAGGCCAAGTTAGTTTATCTGGCGTTCAATATACTAGATACAGTTAGGCCTGCGTTTCATACATCTGGAATTAGCAAACTAATGTGCTGGGGTTGGGAAAACATATATGTACCCATACTAGAATCTGTCAAAGAAAGCGGTACTCACATATAACAGTCATTCCATCTGTAATCCATACAGTCAAAAGACTGAAAGTATTCCAGTGAGGGAATTTTTTTTATTTAAAAAAGGCCAAGTTAGTTTATCTGGCGTTCAATATACTAGATACAGTTAGGCCTGCGTTTCATACATCTGGAATTAGCAAACTAATGTGCTGGGGTTGGGAAAACATATATGTACCCATACTAGAATCTGTCAAAGAAAGCGGTACTCACATATAACAGTCATTCCATCTGTAATCCATACAGTCAAAAGACTGAAAGTATTCCAGTGAGGGAATTTTTTTTTTATTTAAAAAAGGCCAAGTTAGTTTATCTGGCGTTCAATATACTAGATACAGTTAGGCCTGCGTTTCATACATCTGGAATTAGCAAACTAATGTGCTGGGGTTGGGAAAACATATATGTACCCATACTAGAATCTGTCAAAGAAAGCGGTACTCACATATAACAGTCATTCCATCTGTAATCCGTACAGTCAAAAGACTGAAAGTATTCCAGTGAGGGGATTTTGCTTATAAAAAATAATATATTTCATTGTGGTGCGAGTTGAATCGCAACAATGAAGAAAAATACTATTAAGGGACGAGGACGCGGTCGTGGTGGTGTCCGTGGAGCCTCTGTTGCTGGTAGAGGACGTGGCCGTTCGGCCCCAGGCGCACACAGTAGGGAACGAACTCCCTCAACTAGCCGGCAGAATGTACCGCAATATCTCGTGGGGCCCAATGCCGCTCTTAGGATGGTAAGGCCTGAGCAGGTACAGGCATTAATCGATTGGGTGGCCGACAGTGCTTCCAGCACGTTCACCACATGGTCTTCCACCCAGTCTTCTGCGGAAAGCGCACAGGTGGCACCTGAAAACCAAGCCCATCAGTCTGTCACATCACCCCCAAGCATATCAGGGAAACGGTCTGAGCCACAAGTTATGCAGCAGTCTCTTCTTCTGTTTGAAGACTCTGCTTCCAGGGTTTCCCAGGGGCGTCCACCTAGCCCTTCCCCAGTGGAGGAAGACATACCATGCACTGACGCACAACCACTTATGTCTCCAGATGAAGAGGACATGGGAATACCACCACAGCAGAGTCACCGACTCTCTGATGATGACGAAACACAGGTGCCCACTGCCGCGTCTTTTTGCAGTGTGCAGACTGAACAGGAGGAGGTCAGGGAGGGAGACTGGGTGGAAGACGATGCAGAGGACGATGAGGTCTTAGACCCCACATGGACTGAAGGTCGTGGCGATGACTTTCACAGTTCAGAGGAAGAGGTAGTGGTGAGACCGAGACAACAGCGAAGCCAAAGAGGGAGCAGGGGGCCAAAGCAGACGAGCCGCTGCCCCCAGAGTTCGCCTGCTACTGGACATCGCCAACAGGGACCCAGCCCCACAAAGGCAGCTTCAAAGAGTTCCCTGGCATGGCACTTCTTTAAACAATGTCCTACCGACAAGACCCGAGTGACTTGCACGCTCTGCCATCAGAGCCTGAGGCGAGGCATTAACGTTCTGAACCTCAGCACAACCTGCATGACCAGGCATCTACATGCAAAGCATGAACTGCAGTGGGGTACACACCTTAAAAACCAGGCACTCGCTGAGGCTCCCCCTGCTCCCTCTACCGCTGCTGCCTCGGCTTCCGCCTCGAGAGGAATGTTGCCACCTGCCGAGCAGCAAACAGAGGATGTGCCACCGACACCACCACCACCGCCACCGTCAACTAGCGTCTCCACTATATCACACAGCAGCGTTCAGCTCTCAATATCTCAAACCTTAGAGAGGAAGCGCAAATTCCCCCCGAGTCACCCTCGAGCCCTTGGCCTGAACGCCAGCATTTCTAAACTGCTGGCCTTTGAAATGCTGTCATTCCGGCTGGTGGACACAGACAGCTTCAAACAGCTGATGGCCATGGCTGTCCCGCAGTATGTGGTTCCCAGCCGCCACTACTTCTCCAAGACAGCCGTGCCTTCCCTGCACATGCAAGTGTCCGATAAAATCAAGTGTGCACTGCGCAACGCCATTTGTGGCAAGGTCCACCTAACCACAGATACGTGGACCAGTAAGCACGGCCAGGGACGATATATCTCACTAACTGCACACTGGATGAATGTAGTGGCGGCTGGGCCCCCGGCGGACAGTTCCTTGGCGCACGTCCTTCCGCCCCCTAGGATCGCAGGGCATCATTCTCTGCCTCCTGTAGCCTCCTCCTCCTACTCGGCTTCCTCCTCCACTGCTTCCACCAGCTCATCCGGTCAGCCACACACCTTCACCACCAACTTCAGCACAGCCCGGGGTAAACGTCAGCAGGCCATTCTGAAACTCATATGTTTGGGGGACAGGCCCCACAGCGCAAAGGAGTTGTGGCGGGGTATTGAACAACAGACCGACGAGTGGTTTCTGCCGGTGGGCCTCAAGCCAGGCCTGGTGGTATGCGATAATGGGCGAAATCTCGTGGCAGCTCTGGGACTAGCCGGTTTGACGCACATCCCTTGCCTGGCGCATGTGCTGAACTTGGTGGTGCAGAGGTTCATTCACCACTACCCCAACATGTCAGAGCTGCTGCATAAAGTGCGGGCCGTCTGTGCGCGCTTCCGCCGTTCACATCCTGCCGCTGCTCGCCTGTCTGCGCTACAGCGGAACTTCTGCCTTCCCGCTCACCGCCTCATATGCGACGTGCCCACCCGGTGGAACTCCACCTTGCACATGCTGGAGAGACTGTGCGAGCAGCAGCAGGCCATAGTGGAGTTTCAGCTGCAGCACGCTCGCGTCAGTCGTACTGCCGAACAGCACCACTTCACCACCAATGATTGGGCCTCCATGCGAGACCTGTGTGCCCTGCTGCGCTGTTTCGAGTACTCCACCAACATGGCCAGTGGCGATGACACTGTTATCAGCGTTACAATACCACTTCTATGTCTCCTTGAGAAAACACTTAGGGCAATGATGTTAGAGGAGGTGGCCCAGGTGGAAGAGGAGGAGGAGGATGAGAGCTCGTTTCTAACACTTTCGGGCCAGTCTGTTCGAAGTGGCTCAGAGGGAGGTTTGTTTAAGCAGCAGAGGACAGGTTCACAAGTCGCCAGCCAAGGCACTGTACTGGAGGACGAGGAGGATGAGGAGGAGGAGGTGGAGGGGGACGAGGATGACGCAAGTTCACAGCGGGGTGGCAGCCCAGGCCCATCACTGGTGCGTGGCTGGGGGGATACGGTGGACGATGACGATACGCCTCCCACAGAGGACAGCTTGTCCTTACCCATGGGTAGCCTGGCCCACATGAGCGAATATATGCTCCAATGCCTGCGCAACGACAGCAGAGTTGCCCACGTTTTAACGTGTGCAGACTACTGGGTGGCCACCCTGCTGGATCCCCGGTATAAAGACAATGTGCCCACTTTAATTCCTGAACTGGAGCGCGACTGTAAGATGCGCAAGTACAAGCGCACGCTGATAGAGGCGCTCTTGAGAGCATTCCCACATGTCACAGGGGAACAGGTGGAAGGTGAAGGCAGAGGAGTGGCAAGAGGTCGCCAACGCAGCTGTGTCACGGCCAGCTCATCTGAGGGCAGGGTTAGCATGGCAGAAATGTGGAAAAGTTTTGTCTCCACGCCACAGCTATCTGCACCGACACCTGATACGGAACGTGTTAGCAGGAGGCAGCATTTCACTAACATGGTTGAACAGTATGTCTGCACACCCCTCCACATCCTGACGGATGGTTCGGCCCCATTCAACTACTGGGTTTCGAAATTGTCCACGTGGCCAGAGTTAGCATGTTATGCCTTGGAGGTGCTTTCCTGCCCGGCGGCCAGCGTTTTATCTGAACGCGTATTCAGCACGGCAGGGGGCGTCATTACTGACAAGCGCAGCCGCCTGTCCACAGCCAACGTGGACAAGCTGACCTTCATAAAGATGAACCAGGCATGGATCCCACAGGACCTGTCCCTCCCTTGTGCAGAGTAGTCCATATTAACTGCCTAAAACATGTCTTGTTGTGCTACGGGCCACTTCTTTATTTGATACAAATTTTATGAAACCCACAGTTGAATGAAACTCTTCTCTGTCTGGGCGCCGGGGCCTAACCAGATGAAAGTGGCCGGTTAAACTAACGGGTGACATGAAGCCATAACCTCTGCCATGCTACCTCTGTCTTCTGTCTGGGTGCTGAGGCCTAAGTCAAATAAAGCGGTCTTCTGCTGTGCTGGGGGATATGAAGCTAATCTCTGACCTCTCTCCTCTGTCTGGGTCCAAAGGCCTAAATCACTGAAAGAGGCCTTCTCCTGTGGTGTGTGATATGATGCCAGAATATGTGCTGTGGGGCCTCTCTCCTCTTCCTGGGTGCAGGGGTCAAATAAACTAAATTGTGGCCTACTCCTGTGGTGGTTGATATGATGCCTGATTCTCTGATGTGGAACCTCTCTCCTCTGTTTGGGTGAAGGGGTCAAAGTAACTAAATGGTGGCTTCTCCTGTGGTGGCTGATATGATGCCAGAATATGTGCTGTGGTGCCTCTCTCCTCTTCCTGGGTGCGGGGGTCAAAGTAACTCAATGGTGGCTTCTCCTGTGGTGGCTGATATGATGCCAGAATATGTGCTGTGGTGCCTCTCTCCTCTTCCTGGGTGCGGGGGTCAAAGTAACTCAATGGTGGCTTCTCCTGTGGTGGCTGATATGATGCCAGAATATGTGCTGTGGTGCCTCTCTCCTCTTCCTGGGTGCAGGGGTCAAAGTAACTAAATGGTGGCTTCTCCTGTGGTGGTTGATATGATGCCTGATTCTCTGCTGTGAAACCTCTCTCCTCCATCTGGGTGTAGGGGTCAAAGTCTTTCAAAGTCGCCTTCTCCTGTGCTGATTGATATAAAGCTGATGGTTGTGCCATCTGACATGGTTGCCAGGGTCTGATTCAATGGGGGCCTACTCCTGTGGTGGGTGATCTAAATGCCTGATTCTCTGCTGTGAAACCTCTCTCCTCCGTCTGGGTGTAGGGGTCAAAGTCTTTCAAAGTCGCCTTCTCCTGTGCTGATTGATATGAAGCTGATGGTTGTGCCATCTGACATGGTTGCCGGGGTCCCATTAAATTGGGGCCTACTCCTGTGGTGGGTGATCTAAATGCCTGATTCTCTGCTTTGAAACCTCTCTCCTCCGTCCGGGTGTAGGGGTCAAAGTCTGTCAAAGTCGCCTTCTCCTGTGCTGATTGATATAAAGCTTATGCTTGTGCCATCTGACATGGTTGCCGGGGTCTGATTCAATGGTGGCCTACTCCTGTGGTGGGTGATCTAAATGCCTGATTCTCTGCTGTGTAACCTCTCTCCTCCGTCTGGGTGTAGGGGTCAAAGTAACTAAATGGTGGCCTACTCCTGTGGTGGGTGATATGATGCCTGGTTCTCTGCTGTGGGACCTCTCTCCTTTGTCTGGGTGCTGTGGTCAAAATAATAGTAAGTGACCTTCTCCATTGGTGGGTGACTTGAAGCCTGATTCTGTGCTATGGGACCTCACTCCAATTAATATTGTTTAATTTTTATTTATTTTATGTTAACTCATCATTTCCCTATCTACATTTGTTTGCAGGGGATTTAACTACATTTTGCTGCCTTTTGCAGCCCTCTAGCCCTTTCCGGGTGTGTTTTACAGCCTTTTTAGTGCCCAAAAGTTCGGGTCCCCATTGACTTCTATGGGGTTCGGGATGAAGTTCGGGTCGAGTTCGGATCCCGAACCCGAACATTTTTCGAAAGTTCGGCCGAACTCGTCGAACCCGAACATCCAGGTGTTCGCTCAACTCTAATTCTGACGCCTCTCTCTAAAATCTATTTTTCTATCAAATAATTGTAGATCACACTACCTATTGTCTCACTGTGAATCACACTCACTAACAATAAACTAATTGTGTTCTCTGTTTTACTATCTTTCTTTGTCAGACGTCCTATCTATTATGTGTATTAAGCACACAAAACACTAGCATTTCTTGGTTGGGATGTTATATAATATCTATGTCCATAGTGACTGACACCTCATTTTTAGCCTAGGCTGCCTGCATGGCATTTTGGACAAGTCCACCGTCTGAGGTTCTTCTTCATATTCTCTGTCTTCTGATCTGTAAAATGGTGATTCATGCATGATGAAGCCTACTACTTTCAGATTTCCTGAAAACTGAAATTTTTTGAAAATTTGTAGCAAAGTCAGTTTGTATAGAATTGTTTCAATCATGATAATAAGGATGATGATAAAGCCCTAATTGTTACATGGTAATCCAAGAGGATGAAGCACTATTTTTTACATCATCATGTCCTAATACATATGATGTTTCATCATATTTAAAGTAATAAACCAGCCATTGTCATAGAAAAGCACAGTTCTGCCACTGTGGCACACCACGTACAGCAAGATCCATAAATATTGGGATATCAACACGATTCAAAATTTTTTGGCTCTATACACCACCACAATGGATTTGAAATGAAACAAACTACATGTGCTTTAATTGCAGACTGTCAGCTTTAATTTGAGGGTATTTACATCCAAATCAGGTGAACGGTGTAGGAGTTACAACAGTTTGCATATGTGCCTCCCACTTGTTAAGGAACCAAAAGTAATGAGACAATTGGCTTCTCGGCTGTTGCATGGCCAGGTGTGTGTTATTCCCTCTTTATCCCAATTACAATGAGCAGATAAAAGGTCCAGAGTTCATTTCCAGTCTGCTATTTGCATTTGGAATCTGTTGCTGTCAACTCTCAAGATAAGATCCAAAGAGCTGTCACTATCAGTGAAGCAAGCCATCATTAGGCTGAAAAAAACACAACAAACCCATCAGAGAGATAGCAAAAACATTAAGAGCGGCCAAAACAACTGTTTGGAACATTCTTAAAAAGAAGGAATGCACCGATGAGCTCAGCAACACCAAAAGACCTGGAAGACCATTGAAAACAACTGTGGTGGATAAGCGAAGAATTCTTTCCCTGGTGAAGAAAACACCCTTCACAACAGTTGGCCAGATCAAGAACACTCTCCAGGAGGTAGGTGTATGTGTGTCAAAGTCAACAATCAAGAGAAGACTTCACCAGAGTGAATACAGAGGGTTCACCACAAGATGTCAACTATTGGTGAGCCTCAAAAACAGGAAGGCCAGATTAGAGTTTGCCAAACGACATCTAAAAAAGCCTTCACAGTTCTGGAACAACATCCTATGGACAGATGAGACCAAGACCATCTTGTACCAGAGTGATGGGAAGAGAAGAGTATGGAGAAGGAAAGGAACTGCTCATGATCCTAAGCATACCACCTCATCAGTGAAGCATGGTGGTGGTAGTGTCATGGCGTAGGCATGTATGGCTGCCAATGGAACTGGTTCTCTTGTATTTATTGATGATGTAACTGTTGACAAAAGCAGCAGGATGAATTCTGAAGGGTTTCGGGCAATATTATCTGCTCATATTCAGCCAAATGCTTCAGAACTCATTGAACGGCGCTTCACAGTGCAGATGGACAATGACCCAAAGCATACTGCAAAAGCAACCAAAGAGTTTTTTAAGGGAAAGAAGTGGAATGTTATGCAATGGCCAAGTCAATCACCGGACCTGAATCCGATTGAGCATGCATTTCACTTGCTGAAAACAAAACTGAAGGTTAAAATGCCCCAAGAACAAGCAGGAACTGAAGACATTTGCAGTAGAGGCCTGGCAGAGTATCACCAGGGATGAAACCCAGCGTCTGGTGATGTCTATGCGTTCCAGACTTCAGGCTGTAACTGACTGCAAAGTATTTGCAACCAAGTATTAAAAAATGAAAGTTTGATTTATGATTATTATTTTGTCCCATTACTTTTGGTCCCTTAACAAGTGGGAGGCACATATGTAAACTGTTGTAATTCCTACACCGTTCACCTGATTTGGATGTAAATTCCCCTTAAAATTAAATCCGACAGTCTGCAGTTAAAGCACATCTTGTTCATTTCATTTCAAATCAATTGTGGTGGTGTATAGAGCCAAAAATGTTAGAATTGTGTCGATGTCCCAATATTTATGGACCTGACTGTATATTATTTTCACCAACGCATGTAATTAATAATATCTGCACAATTACATACTGGGGTTTTCTTTTATTTTGATAGTTTAAACAACAATTGTATATAGTACAATGTCTATAAAGGTATCTTCCATCTAGTACAGTTCACAAAAAATCTAAAAAGTTTTAAAGTCATGTCCACTTGTGTACTGCACAGCTTGCTCATCCAGTTCTGTCATCATGTGTTCATGGAAACTGAATCTATAATGGCTTATAGACGAAATGAACCATATTGTTACCTAAGTTGACATGACTTTAGATACTACTGATTGTAAAAACATGCATATTATCATTTTTTTCTATTTTTCCATGAGCTAGGACAGTGAAGGGCTTTATTACTATATATCCAGTTGTGTAATATCCTTGGTGCGCTAGGGTAGTGAAGGGGTTAATAAAAGCCCTGGTGGTTTGGTCATTGATGGGGTTAATAATAACATCCCTGGTGGTCTAGAGCAGTGATGGGTTAAATTCCTGTGAAGAGGTTAATAACCTGTAGTGAAGGCTGCAGGACTCCCTCCTCTTACTGCTACTTCTATAGCTGTGTATTGCTCAGACAGAAACTGCATCATCATAGGCTGCACAGGCTATATGTCTGCCCTACCTATAAGGCTTGAAGGGAACCTGTCAGGCTAAACATGGTGTTTGAGATGCAGAGAGCATGTTATAGAGCAGGAGGAGCTGAGCAGATTGATGTGTAGCTTTATAGGAAAACAATCAGTACAAATTGTATTTTATTAATTTAAAGTGGCTCTGTCACCAGGATCAGCTCTATAAAGCCAGACTCGCCGGTAGGGCTCATCATGTTGATTAAAACAAAACTTTTATTTTGCCTGTATGTTAAATAGCTGCTGAGATATCTTATGCAAATGAGCAAATTCAAGCACCAGGAGGTGGGGCTGAATGATGTGAGCACTGCTTTGTAATACCTCCTGTGCTCTGCACACTCCCCCCTCCCCTTGACATCAGCATGCTGAAGGCAGAGCTGTGTCCTAGCATCTACATATCATATACTCTATGTACTATAGCTTCACCACACTGAGATCTGCTCAGAAAGCTAATCTACATATTACTGCTTTATTCACAGGTACAATTATATATTATTTATTATAATATAGCCTTTTATTATGGGTTAAATGACAGAGATTAAAAATTACAGAAAAAAGCATTATGTAAGTCTCTCCTGGGACTTGAGCTTAGGATTTCTACATGCATGGTAGACCATTTAACACAAAGCTATAGGATTACCACATAGAGGAGAAAGTTTTTTCTATGCTTAGAAGCTAATACATATTACTGGTGTCTTTATAATCATATATTGTGCTGGTAAATAAATACGTAATATGTAGATTAGCTTTCTTATCAGATGTGGTAAAACTATATGTGTATAGAGTATATGATAGGTAGATGCTGAGACACACCTCTGTCCTCAGCATGTTTAGCCCTGTCAATCAAGGGTATGAGGAGTGTGTAGGGAACAGGGGGTGTTACAAAGTAGTGTTCCAAGGATTCAGCCCTACCTCCTGGTGCTCAAACGTGCTCATTTCCATATACATATAAATGTAGATATCTCTGCAGCTGATTAGCATGTCAGAGAGCTCCTTGCTATATTGTCATAATTGATACATATTTTGCTGTTCTAGTGGGAATTGAATTTCTTAATTTGCTGTAATGTTTCTATGCTGGCTTCATTTGGATATCTCTCCGATATGTATAGCATTTGTACTTTTACATGAGATGCTTTGTAGGCAGTGATCTTCTAGTCCTTGATATTTTCTTAGATAGCATGCACTAATTGACCATAACTATGCTTCTTGTCAATAAAAGTGAGACATGGCTAGCTAAGAGTAAGGTAACCGAGGAATCAGCTTGTGTCCCAAGACATGAAAGGTGCTAATTATGTGTATATATTTAACCTCTATCAATTTACGCTATGCGTACAATTCAGGCTTTCATTATAACACCATATGATCTTGAGTTAATAAATATTGGGTTTTGTTTTCTCGTTTAGAAAGATGTTTGAGGGAGGTAAGACCTATAAATGGGTAGGTTAATTGGCTTGTTATATAACTGTCCCAAGAGTAAATGTGTCTGAACAAAACAAGTTACATTGGATAAAAAATTCAAATTTTATTTTCAGGATTTCTTTCTGTTACTAAATGTTTTGTTTAGCTTACCGTATCTGATCTCAGGATTAACTTGTATTCAGAATGTTGGGATATTTTATTAATGCTACAGCCTCAGATTGGGTCATAGTCACCAGTGGGGTGCCACAGGGGTCAATATTTGCAGATGGTACTGTACTAAGCTCTGTAAAGTAATCAGCACAAAAGAGGATAATAGAATATTACAGAGGGTTTTGGTGAAGCTGGACGCTTGACCAATATGCCTTTTTACTGACGTAAACAAAGGGGGTTTAAGCTTGACAGCTGGCTTTAATCAATGATTATATGTACCCATCAATGGTGCATTAAAAACTATAACTTGTCCTGTAGAAAATAAGCCCTCATACAGGTACATTGATGAAAAAACAAAAAAGATATAGCTCTTGGGATGCGATTATGGAAAAAATGTGAGTGGTCACTAAGGGGTTTACATTTCACCGGATTTTATTAATTGAGATAAGTACCTGTACTTGCGGGGTACCTGATGCTGCCACCCTGCCTGTTTTATTAAAATAGCTCTCCTATGCCGCGCTGCGCCTCCCGGTGTTTTCCCTGCTCAGTATGCTAATACTGAGCATCAGAGCAATGGGGGGGAGATGCAATCTTTCTCTGTGGGCGTCTCCTTCTCCCCTGGCTGTAGCGCTGTCCAATCGTATCGGAGAGCGTCACAGCCAGGGAGGTTTGTCCCTGGCTATGACGCTCTGCACTGCGATTGGACAGCGCTACAGCCAGGGGAGAATGAGACGCCTACAGAGAAAGACTGCGTCTCCCCCCCCCATTGCTCTGATGCTCAGTATTAGCATACTGAGCAGGGAAAATACTGGGAGGCGCAGCGCGGCGTAAGAGCGCTATATTAACAAAACAGGCAGGGTGGCAGCATCAGAGGGGGGTACCTTGCAAGTACAGGTACTTATCTCAATTAATAAAATCCGGTGACAGGTCCTCTTTAAGTGGAGAAATGGCTAGTGGAGTCTAATGTAGATGAATGTAAGTTCATGCACCTGGGCAGAGGAAACAGAATGAGCAATTATGTAATAAATGGTAAAACACCACGTAAAACTACCAATGAAAAAGATCTGGGGATAATGGTGAACAATAAATTAAACTTCAGCAATCAGTGTAAGGCCTCATGCACACGACCGTTGTTTTGGTCTGCATCCGGCTTGGATGTGGACCCATTCATTTCAATGGGGCCGCAAAAGATGCGGACAGCACTCCGTGTGCTGTCCACATCCGTTGCTCCGTTCCATGGTACGCCAAAAAATATAACCTGTCCTGTTAGGCAGTTATATCAATGGCTGTCCGTGCCGTGCCGAAAATTGCGGAATGCACACGGACGCCATCCGTGTTTTGTGGATCCTCAATTTGTGGACCGCAAAACACACAATGATCGTGTGCATGAGGCCGAAGGCAGAGTTGCCAAGGCAACAAGTCAGCTTTGAAAGAGTCTGTTTTGGGGTAATTTGTGCCAGATTTATCAAATGAGGCACATTGATAAATTTGGCGCATCTTTAAACTTGACACTTACACATGACACCCCCTGCTGGAGTTTGCCTTTTTTATGACTTTTCTAAAAGTTGCATTGGCAAATCTGGTATGAAACATTAACATTGCTGTGTTTTGTGTGTAAAAATGCACAATGTTGCAGAATATTTGCTCGAGTGATCACAAAAAGTTGCAAAGCCCTATATTGTGACTTTATGAAGCCAGCCCTTCACATATACGCACTCATACACAGTATAAAAATCACTTGTCAGACCTTACATGATTATTACGCCTCCTGCACACAAACGTGTGCTGCCCGTTGCCGTATTGCGGACCGCATTTGCGGATCCACATAACACGGGTGCCGGAGATGCGGAATGGAGAGGAGCGGAAGCACAGAACGGAACCCTACAGGAGCACTACGGAGTGCTTCCGTGAGGTTTCGTCCCGTACTTCCGTTCCGCAAAAAGATAGAACATATCCTATCTTTTTGCGGACCGCCCGGATCGCGGACCCATTGAAGTGAATAGGTCCGAGATCCGCTGCGACTGCCCCACGGTCGGTGTTCGTGCATTGCAGCACGGCCATGGAGCTCACACGTTCCGGTGCAGGAGGCCTTACAGTTGCATTCAGTTTTGTTCTTTGTGATGTATAAACTCTTTTTTTTTTTTTCTCACTTTCCAAGCGAAGTAACTTTTGAAATGTTTCTGTTTTACCATATGAGCGCTTGTTTTTTTAATGCAATAATTTGGGAGTACATAGAACATTTATTAATTCTTTCTGGAAGAATTTTAAAAAATACAGCAATTTTGCCATTTGTATGATTTAGTACAATTATGGCGATATCAGATACAGGCAATACAGAAGATTGTATTGAGCTCTCCTGTCATTGTGATAAATCCATTTCTATGTGCACCAACTGTTTTTGTGTTTTCTGTGTGATATTTATCTTATTGCACTTATATAGCGCTGCTATATTCTGCAGCAATTTACAGACATTAGCATAAAGCTGACCTCAATGGAGCTCACAATCTAAGTTTCCTGTCAGTATATCTTTGGAGTGTGGGAGGAAACCTACGCAAACAGGGGGAGAACATACAAACTCATGCAGATGTCGTCCTTGGACCCGAACACTGCAAGGCACCGGTGCTAACCACTGAGCCACCGGGCTGCCCATATCAGTTCCTTTTTATGTTCTACTACTTTTGCAGAATAAAAGCCACATTTCATGGGGAAAGCATTTTATGTCACTGCATTCCAAGTGCCAAAATGTATTTCTTTTCCAAGGATATAGCCATATGAGGGACAGTTTCTTGAGGCACAGATTATATTATTTTAAGGGTTACAGAAAGAAAATTGATTAACATAAGTTCATCTTTCACTAATCACTTTTGCTAAATGAAACCACATATTATTGTGAAAAATGCCTTTTATAATGCAAAAAATTGCAAATGTATATGTACAGCCAAATGTGCAAAGTCCTTCAGTACAAGCCATACTATTAATGTTTTATGGAGGTTGCACAGTTGCGTGCTTAATATACTGTATCTCTCTGCAATGGGCGTGCCAGAATATCATCTGAACTCAATAACTTGGGTTTATATACATAAACATTCAGATATGTATGGAAATATATAGTCTACCCTAACAGTTTTTACCCTAGATGACACTGACATATTATTACGCATCATCGAAGACATTCTAGTCAAACCACCTGCATGGAAAAAGAGAAAAAATGACAATGTGTATTTTTTACAACCCGTAGTGTCCAAAATCATGTTATCCTGGGCAAAGATATGGTTCATTCAGTCTGCAATCTATTATAGATTCCGTTTCCAGGGACACATGGTTACAGGTCTGGGTGAGCATGGTCTGCAGTACTTTTTATTGCTAGAATAAAACTTTATATCCTATATTTTAAAGTATAGGATATAAATGTGACATTTTTGTTGTACTGGATAGAAGATATTATATAGACACTGTACCAGATACAACATGTTTAATTTATCAATATAAAAAGGACCTTCCGGGGTCCATGCACAAATTCATTTAGAGGAAAATCAGTGATCAAGTAGATGCTAGCTTTATTTTCTAACATGAAGAAGAAAATTGCAGCTAAATGTACTGTATCTTCTGACATTTCAGTTCATTACACCTGTGAACTGGGTGCTACATGATCTGTCCTGGTCATGTCATGGCAGGTGCTTTTCTCATTATATGTGAGAAATCAGATAACTGTATATTAACTGTAAGGACCATGCACTTATCCGTGTTCTGGAAAATAAACATGGATGTTTTTTAAATGGACCACACATGCATGGCTTTCTCATTTTCAGACAAACCAATTCCCTTCAGGAGCAGGATGGTACATGTTGTGATTTCCTTATGCAGAAAATCACTCATGTAAATTGACCCACTGACATTAAAGGGAACCTGTCACTAGTTTTATGCTGCCAGGTTCTAACAGACACATTAAACTGTCAGCCAAACCCGCCCTTCTCGGCAAGTTCAGCCAACTATACATTATTGTGTATAGGGGCCTATATAGAAAAAAACACTAGTTTTAGATTAAAAAACTAATTTTAAAATGGTGAATGTTTTTTTAACCTCTCTAATTGGACCAAAGACAATAATGAATATTTCTACTTATGCAATAACATTCGAAAAAATTTGTATAGATAGATCTACACCCAGGAAACGCTGGGTATGTACGCTAGTTTATTTCATAAGTGAAATTGGTACGAAAGTTTGCAAGGTTTTGGTTCTGTCCCCAGACCTTAGCTGCAAATTGTAAGGAATAGGTTCTGGGGGGAAATGTAGCATGTCAAAGAAGAGAACAATGACCTAGGAGAAAAAATTATTCAGAATTTACAAACAGATAAAAAAAAGGGCATATAACCAACCACACTAACAACCCAGACCGCCCTCTAACAGGTCATAAAACAATTAATACTAGTATATACATATATACAGTGAACAAAAATATATACGCAACATTTTCTGCATACACAAAAGACCCATTACTCTCAAATATTATTCACAAATCTGTGTTAGTGACTTCTCCTTTGCCAACATAATCCATCCCACCTCACAGGTGTGGCATATCAAGGTGCTGATTAGACAGCTTGAATATTGCATAGGTGTGCCTTAGACTGCCCACAATAAAAGGCAACTCTGAAATGTGCCCAGTTTTGCCTTACTGGGGAGGGGGGGGGGGTCATAAAAACAGTCAGTATCTGGTGTGGCCACCATTTGCCTTTACCCAGTGCAAGACATCTCCGTCGCACAGAGTTGATCAGGTTGTTAATTGTGGCCTGTGGAATGTTGGTCCACTCCGCTTCAATAGCTTTGCGAAGTTACAGAATATTGGCAGGAACTGGAACATGCTGTCGTATACGCCAATCCAGAGCATCCCAAACATGCTCAATGGGTGACATGTCCGGTGAGTATGCTGGCCATGCAAGAACTAGGATGTTTTCAGCTTCCAGGAATTGTGTACAGATCCTTGCATAATGGGGCCGTGCATTATCATGCTGCAACATGAGGTGATGGTCGTGGATGAATGGCACAACAATGGGCCTCAGGATCTCGTCACGGTATCTCTGTGCATTCAAAATGCCATCAATAAAATGCATCTGTGTTTGTTGTCCATAACATACTTCTGCTCTTACCATAACCCCATCGCCACCATGGGCCACTCGATCCACAACGTTGACGTCAGCAAACCACTTACCCACACGACACTACATGCGCTGTCTGCCATCTGCCCTGAACAGTGAAAACCGTGACTCATCCATGAACAGAACACCTCTCCAAAGTCCCAAACGCCATCGAATGTGAGCACTTGCCCACTCAAGTCGGTTACGACGACGAACTGCAGTCAGGTCCAGACCCCGATGAGGACGACTAGCATGCAGATGAGCTTCCCTGAGACGGTTTCTGACAGTTTGTGCAGAAATTATTTGGTTGTGCAAACTGATTGTTGCTGCAGCTGTCTAGGTGGCTGGTCTCAGACGATCATGGAGGTGAACATGCTGGATGTGGAGGTCCTGGGCTGTTGTGGTTACACGTGGTCTGCGGTTGTGAAGCCGGTTGGATGTACTGCCAAATTCTCTGAAACGCCTTTGGAGACGGCTTATGGTAGAGAAATGAACATTCATTGCACAGACAACAGCTCTGGTAGACATCCTGCAGTCAGCATGCCAATTGCACGCTCCCTCCCTGTGGCATTGTGTTGTGTGATCAAACTGCACATTACAGAGTGGTCTTTTATTGTGGGCAGTCTAAGGCACACCTGTGCAATATTCATGCTGTCTAATCAGCACCTTGATATGCCACACCTATGAGGTTGGATGGATTGTCTCGGCAAAGGAGAAGTGCCCACTAACACAGATTTACACATATTTGTGAACAATATTTGAGAGTAATGGGTCTTTTGTGTATGTAGAAAATGTTTCAGATCTTTGAGTTCAGCTCATGCAAAATGGGAGCAAAACTAAAAGTGTTGCGTTTATATTTTTGTTCAGTGTATATATATATATATATATGTTGAGGGAAGTGTTGGATTTAAATATATATGCATGTATGCCCTTACATATATGCATATATATTGGCCCTTTTGCATGGGCCGGTCCAGGTGGTATGGGTGTATACATGGAGATGTATGTATGCCCCCTTGTCAGCATACATCTCTATGTATAATATATCCATATGCAGGTGGGCTTATTACTGCCCATTTATGATATTGTGTATATGTACATGCATCTATATGGATGTATATACCTAAGTGCCCCCAAGTTGGGTGGATATATATGTATATACTGATATGATCCCCAGGTTGTGTAGTGTGTATATGTGTGCATATATATATTGATCAGCCTGGTTCTGTTATGACGTGGGACTGTGTGATGTTATGGTGTAGCAGCTGGGGGGGAGGCTTTCATTTACAGCTTGGGCAGGAAGTCCTTTGTTTCAGTTCAAGCATTCCGTCACATGCCCACGATGATGTCATCACCCTCCTGTTGAAGGAGGAGGGGGGCTGTTTTTGGGCAAAATTAGCCCAAGCAGGACAAAGGTGCAGGCTCTTGGAACCAGACTACAATCAGAGACACATGGGAACAGCTCCCTGAAGGAAGAGAGGCCACATGCCCCTGGAGATGGCCTAGTAACCCTGGAAGGACTAAGTATTAACCCCTACCTGTCTAGCCCCTACCTACCCCTCACATACCCCCTATATCCCCAACAAAAGTAACCCCTTCCCTGCCACCAACACATCCCATTGCAATCCCTATCCCTGCAGTCCCTGTCCTCACCAACCATCCCCTTACCCTGGCTGCTGCATGAACCTCAGCCCTGTTCCCCTGCTCTGCCCTACTGCCCTGCAAGTCCCTGACCATTAAACCCTTCACTGCATACTGCCCTGCCTCAGCATTGACCCCTTCACTGCCTGATCCCTGCTGCAGTCTGCTGCCCTGATAACCCCTGCCATACCAGGCCTTGGCCTGACCCCTTGTACCCCGTAGGGACAGTGAGTAGCCAGGCGGGTGGGTTACTGATATTTGTGTGTATGCAAGTGTATTATTGTAAGTATAGCTAGTGTGTGGGGTGGAATTGGAAATTGTGTATTGTAATTGTAGTTAGAACCGTATTAGTGTGTTGTTATAGTGTGTTTACTTATATTGCTGTGTGCTGCTATAAATATATATATCTATTCCATTGATATAGATATATATAATTATAAGCAAATATTAGACTGTTACGTATAGTGTGTTAATAAATACCTTTTATTTAAGCACAGTGTGTAGTCTTTTGTAGTAGTAAGGCGCCGCAGCAATAGTCGCACGTAGTGTAGTTCAGTGGAGTGTATAGGTAACAGAGGTAGTTAGCTAGTTAACATAGCTAAATAGGTTATTTATATTATGATTTAGGCATAAATAGGCGGAGTCATCACTAGACGACTCACGCCTATTTATGAATATTAATTATTGAGATTTGCATAAATAGCAATAATTAATATCCCCTTTAACATTGGCGAGTCAGGCCCACTGTTAGGAATTTCTATCTGTGTTTGGTTTTGGTGAGAAAAATCGTTTACGCTGTGAACTAGTCAGGTGGGAGGGACGTGGTCAGTGGATTCTGAGCGTCCATAGCCTGATAGTTCGGACAGGTAAAGCGGATTTCTCAATCAGAACTAAACACAAGGCAATTTCTACAGCAGAGAACCTAAAATCTTTTCAGATTTTTGTGTATTAACGATTTTCTGATTGCCTTGCACGCCCACTGAACACTGGAGATAAGTCGTCACATGCGTGACTGAAGAGAGGACCATCACCGTCGGAGCTGAACAGAGAAGTCCGGCTGGACGGGAGAAGGCGTTAAAGGACCTCCTCCACGCAGCACACAAGGGACAACAAAGGACAGCACCAAGGAATATGGCCTCTCATCAAGACGTAAGTATGGACTTCTCCACACTACACCACCTAGCCAGACACATTTAACCCCATCCTCCCCACCACTTACAAGTCAGCAGAAATGCTGTGGTCCGATTTGTTAGCACAGGCTTGTAGTTATGACAAGCTATGTGTTAACAAACGTACAGTGTTGAACAAGGCCACCAAACGGCTTCGGATGCTAGCCAAACTTGTGCATACATTTGAGGCTGGCATCTGCAAGCCAAAGTAAGTTGCGCTGGTGTCTCAGTCTTGGAGACAATTCCTCCGAACATTCATTGCCAATGCTGTGCCAGTAATTTGGACCAGGTTTCGGCATTGCGGGCACAGCTGGCGGAGAATGTACAGTCTACTGTTGACCGAGATGCGCAGGTGGCTAGGATAGAGTCACAGTTAGTAGAGCTGCAGAGGCAGAAGGAGGAAATTGAGGCTAAGTTGACTCAGTCTTATACTGAGGTCAAGGCCTTCAAGGAGCGGACTGCCTCTACTGACGTGACTGTAGCCAAATTGAAGGCTGAGGTTGCTGTAAGGTCCCAGCTAATGTCTGGCATGCAACAGGTTATCACCAATTTGGTGCCGGCCCTTTCTTTTCCGTAAAGTCAGGGTCGGAATCTCCCAAAACTTTGCCCTGTGCAGGGCAAAAAGGGGCGGAGAGTGTGACTGGTCAAATCATCAGATCAAGCCGGTCCAGACTAACAGAGATTTTTCCCTGACTTTGGGAAAAAGAACTGTTGTGAAGAGTGCGTCCCTGAGAATGGAACAATTCAGGAGAAGGGAGCACGGCTGCAGTGTAGACAGACCTGGGCCATGCAGAGCAAACATCAGATGTTTTGCATGTGGTGGCCTAGGTCACATAGCGAGACACTGCAAAACAGATAGGAACATAACACACAGGACAGGAAACCAAGTCACGTGTTTCAGGTGTGGGAACAAAGGACACATTGCAAGGAATTGCCCTTGTGCAAGCAATTGCAATGTGTCCAACAGTATTAGCCAGATAACAAATTGTGTAGTGGGGTCTAGTCAGCTTGGCCATAAAGGAGTTACCTCTAGGCAGCATCACCAGCAGCTGAGGCGTCAGAATGGCCAAGCTAGGCTAGGCAACATTTGACACCCCTGTACTATTTGTTACACTGTTTGTTCCCTGTGTATGTCCATGTTGTGTGTTTTTGTTATCTGTAGTAACTATAATGATACTGCGCTCTGGGACTCTGAGTATATTTAAATTAATACAGGGGTATCATAGGTTAATACAATTCAGCACATAAGTATACACTATAATACAAATCTCTATCTGGCTTTTGCCAGTGTACCTGTAGTGTGAACTTCTGTTTGTATGTTGATCCTCCTGTGTGTTTGGTGCGCTGGTGCGTCTTCCTGAAGTCAGGGATTGCCGATTGAATGATTGTTGCTCGCCGAGTCCTCGATGCTGGAGTCCGGGGAATGAGATGGTTCAGGTCTCGTATGAGTCGGCGTGCAGGGTCAGTGTGCAGCTTCGCGCTCCGGCCGGTGACGCGATGCTACAGGCAGTAGAGGTTCGGACAAAACTTTTTTTAGGGCTCACTAGGAGCAATGAGTGACGTCACTCCAGCGGTCATCAATGACCACAAGTGCCAGGTATCTTTATCCCAACGCGTTTCGAACAGATGCTGTTCTTCATCAGGGAATGTTACAAGGCTGTTCATGCTCTCTCTATTTATGCGCTCATTTGTAATCCAGAATATTAACCCCTTCTCTGCCATTCCTACACAAGTCCAATGCCAATCATCATTCAAAGCCGAACAGTTCTATCTCTGCGTTTAAGCCATTAGGCATTAAAGTGTCCATGTTGAATATCCATTTTGCCTCTATTTTGGACATTTCTTTAACATAGTCACCTCCCCTTTTGTTTTTTTGTATAATTTCTACCCCACA
Source organism: Bufo bufo (assembly GCF_905171765.1). Lineage (NCBI taxonomy): Eukaryota > Metazoa > Chordata > Amphibia > Anura > Bufonidae > Bufo > Bufo bufo. The sequence goes on along the minus strand of NC_053389.1, from coordinate 465,994,380 downwards.
AAAATTCGAACCCACAAAACTGCCTCCATGTTTTGTATGGTAGTGACGGGATAATCGGTGGCCTTCATATTTTCTATTTATATTGTATAGATGTTCCCCTATCCTTTTCTTCAAGGGTCTTTTTGTGTGGCCCACATATATCTTCTTGCATGGGCACGTTATTGTATAGATAACACCCTTACTATTGCATGTTATGAAATTCTTTATGCTTTGTTTATATGTTCCTTCTGTGTTACTTATTTGTGTTTTTATTTTCTTATCTTGGGATATTTTACATCCTCTACACATTTTGCACGGATAGAAGCCATCCCTTTCTCCCCCTATTCCTTTTTGATTTTTCTCATTTGCGTTTATTCCCGTGCATTTGTTTGTGGATGCGATCATGTTGCCCACATTCTGTGCCTTTCGGAACACAAATTTAGGATCTTTGGGGATCATTTCACCTATAATTTTGTCCTCCTTGAGGATGTCCCAGTGTCTTTTTATGATTTTTTTGAAAAATGGAACTGGGTTACTATATGGTGTGATGATGGGCGGAATTATTATCTCAGTTTCATTTTCCTTGTTAGCTGTTTTATTTTTTCTTTCAATTAATAGGGTTTCTCTATTTATTTTATTTATTTCTGTTTTTTGTTGTATTAATTTTATTTTGTCATAGCCTTTATATTCAAATTTCTTCTGTAAAATCTCCGCCTCCCTTTCATAATCCCCTGTTCCTGCACAATTTCTTCTCAATCTCATGAATTGACTCCGTGGGATATTTTCCAACCATCTTGGGAGATGGCAACTCTCCATAGCAATGAAGCTATTTCCATCCGTCGGCTTATTGTAAGTTCTAGTGAGTAGTTTATCTCCCTCCGCATAAATAACTAAATCTAAAAAATGGATTTCCTTTTGGCTGTAGGATGAAGTAAATTCTAGATAAAAATCATTTTTATTAATGTCCTTTAAAAATTCCTGCAGTTTTACTTTCCCCCCATCCCATATAAAAATAATATCGTCTATAAAACGTTGCCAGAGGACGAGACCCGCACGGGGGGTTCCATCAGGATGGATAAAAAGTTTTTGCCACCATCTGACGTACAAATTTGCAAACCCCGGTGCGAATCTCGTCCCCATATCGGTCCCCCACGTCTGGAGATAAAAGTTTTCATTATATAAATAATAGTTTTTTGTTAAAATAAACATAATGCATTCCCCCAAAAAGTGTATTTGTGCTTCTGGCATCTCTCCCATAGCTCTTAAAAAATATTGAACAGCGTCTACCCCTTTTTTATTTTCTATAACGGTGTACAGTGATTTTACGTCAAGTGTACCAATAATGTAATTTTCTCTCCATGCTATCTTATTTAAAATTTGTAAGGTATGTTTGGTATCCTTGAGGTAAGTTGGAAGTACCTGTACATATGGCTGAAGTTGTTGATCAATGTACCTGGAGAGGGAGCTAGTGAGGCAGTCTATACCAGACACTATAGGTCTCCCTGGTGGTTTTTGGGTATCTTTATGTATTTTTGGATTATGGTATAGCACTGCAATTTTTGGGTGTTCATTATTTATAAATGTAGCTTCTTTTTTATTAAAAATACCTATATCTTTTCCTTTTTGAACTAACTCCTTAAGTTGTTTTTTAAAAATCTCAGTTGGGTCACTCTTTAGTTTTTTGTATGTTCTATCATCACTCAAAATATTATCTGCCTCTCCCTTATAGTCCTTGATATTCATTAGGACTATACCCCCGCCTTTGTCGGCTGGGCGTATGATAATATCATGATTTTTCTGCATAGTAGTAATGGCTTTCTTTTCCTCCTCAGAAATATTGCACATATATTGTGGTTTTTTGGGATAGCGAACTTTTCTTATATCCCTGGTTATTTGGTTCATGAAGCTGTTTAACGCCGAGGAATATTCATGTAGGGGATTATATTTAGATTTTGGCATCAGATCTGTATGTTTGAAGCCATTTTTTAGTTCTTCCCCTATTTTTTTGTTGTTGTTGTTGTTCTTCATTATGTTTACCTTGTTTTGAAAACGTTTGTTTTTTTATAGTTTTTTTTATAAAATATTTTTTCAACGCTAGGCGTCTCATGAACCTTCTAACTCCGATAAAAGCCTGAAATTTGTTTAGGTAGACCGTTGGAGCAAATTTGAGACCCTTTTTTAGTATTTTTGCCTCTCCTGATGTTAATGCATGATTACTTAGATTGTATATTTTTTGTCCCCATTCATCATCTATTTCTACTTCCCCCGTTAGTTTTTTCTCTTTTTTGGAGAGTTTCCCCCCTCTGCATCCCCTTTTCTGTTTGAGTTTTTTCGGACCTGAAAAAATCCTTTTTTACTGTCTTTTTAATATTATCTCTCCTTTTACTTATATTTTCAGGATTTTCCCGATTTCTTTCTTCCTCTATTACTGGTTGTATATCTATAACTTCTTCCATTCTTTCCCCACAACTTTTTCTTTGTGTTACTGCTGCGCTGTAAGTCATTTTTACAGAGCTTCCCACCAAATCAGGTTTTTCTCCTCTCCTTCTGCTGTTGTTGCCACCATAATTTACTTTTTTATTATTATCTTTTTTGTTTTCTCGCTCCTTTTTGTCTTCTATATTTTCAATCATATCCTCATCTTCATTTATTATTTGGTTGAGGGGACTATACCTATTATTCTCCAAGATATTGGTGTTGTGTACCTGAACCTCCATACTTATTTAATTAGCTGTAGTGGGTGAAGTATTGGTGTCATTATCCTCTGAGTTGTTATATACAGAAAATGACATCTCCCCAGTATTGGACGCTTCTACCGAGAGTTCGTCTATAGTTTCTAATACACTTCAGTCCTCTGGTCTGTCGCTATCAAATATGTGTATAGGTAATGAATCCCTATTGAATTTCCACATTTTCTTTTCCTTTATTTCCAATTCTTTGTAATGTAATCTCATTCTTATGTTATCAACCAAAGGCTGTATGTTTGGGTCATCTTTCCAGGGTCTGATTTTTTCAAATGCCTTACATATTTCTTTACTCATGGTTGTCAATCTTAATTTTCTTTTATGGATAATGAAACCAACAGCCCTTCTCGAGAAATCATGAAACATGTGGTTCCATTCTGTGATGATTTCTCTATCCCCCATGTCTCCTGATAGAGTTTTTTCCACTTTTAATCCTCTGGGGTTGATGTTCCACTCTAGGTATTTTTCCAAGGTCATAATTTCCATAGATCTTTTAATTCTGTTGTTAACATATCCTCTAGATCCCGTAAAGTATTTCTAATAAACGGGAAATGGGTATCTAGGTTGTTCTCGTTATTAGATTGTTTTAAAGAATGTGACCCAAAGATAGATTGAACTCTCTGGATCCGTTCTTTTCTGTCCCACCACAAGTCCGCCATAATGATGCAGACACGTGTGGTTAAACGTTAGCACAGTACACTAGCAGCCCGCCTGAAGCTTGCGGTATATGAAACAGGAAAGATTTAAATAACGCTTCAAGGATGCTCCGTGGGTGCGCTAAGTGGTGGCAGCAGTATCGCAGCAAAACCGCAAAGTTCCGCAAAGACTTCAGGAAGACGCACCAGCGCACCAAACACACAGGAGGATCAACATACAAACAGAAGTTCACACTACAGGTACACTGGCAAAAGCCAGATAGAGATTTGTATAATAGTGTATACTTATGTGCTGAATTGTATTAACCTATGATACCCCTGTATTAATTTAAATATACTCAGAGTCCCAGAGCGCAGTATCATTATATTTACTACAGTGCCTTCTTTCATGCGGCAAACTTTGCGGTTTTGCTGCGATACTGCTGCCACCACTTAGCACACCCACGGAGCGCCCTTGAAGCGTTATTTAAATCTTTTCTGTTTTTGTTATCTGCTTGTAAGTTTTTTTGATGTTGAGGGTTGTGGTCCTTGTCTACGAATGTGTTCCACCATGCTGATTTTTGCCTTGCTGTAACTCCAGTTGCTGCTGTTTTTGATTCATTCTTGTGTCCCCTTTGAGTAGAACTTTGTTATACTGTGGATCGAGAAAATTGTTGGTTTGCGGAACGGGTGACATTGGAACACAGTTAAGTAGGATGTCACAATGAGCAACCAAGGTCTCTGATCGATACAGGTAACACTGTTTTGCTCAAGGTTTTCGGTAGGGCTGTGTTACACTGGGGACTAGGGCGGACAGACAACATTGGTGTAATATTGTGCTGCGCACTTAATTCTAGTCCGAACAGGTAACACAGCTCTGATTGGGATTGGATACAGAATGATTGGCAGCAGAGTGTGGACTGTGTTCTTGTATTGTGGAGTCCTGGGGAGCCAGGGCATGACCCATGCCATTGATTCTGCAGGCCTCCACAAGACAGGATCACAGGGGGAAATCGGCCTGGGTACACATGAGTGGACGGGGATACAGTGCCATCAATAACAAGATGGTGCTTTGTCCACAGCTCACTTCAGTTATCCTAACCTAGTAGGGTGGCCATCCTTATCTGTTGCAGAGGGATGTGTAGCAGAGGACGCGATCCTCTAAAGGTAGGGTGTTCAGACACCAGTGTTAGGATAACGAGGGGTCCTGTGAGATGAAGGGCTGCCCAATACCTTTCTCTACTCATGGGTCAAAGGTGTTGGTGCTGGGATTTGACATCTAATTACACCGTGAGGGGAGAAATCCCCCAGGAGCGCCTGGTATTTTCTTCTGTCATAGGTGTGTTCACTATGGAGCAGAGGAAAAACCCAGATGACGCCACAGAAGAGAGTAGCTATCCCCCCTGACACTCTTGTGAGGCTCCAGAGGATCCCACTGGATTTTGGCAATCAAGCAACCTTTGTTCAGAGGTTTTCAAGAGATAGAGGACTGTGCCACAATCCAGCGGGAGCATTATCTCAGGCTCTGGAGAAAGACTTGGAGATGTTCGGGTGGAAGAGCTTATTCAGCTACGATCTCTTGTTTCACCCAGTGAAAGTTCTTCTGGTTCTGGTCATCATCATCTACATGGGACTGTGTATCGGAGGGTCAAGGGACTTATTGACCAAGCACACCAGAACCAGACAGAACTTTACCGAACTAACCGGAGGAGGATGCTCAGGACATGACTCCAACATAGTCCTGTAGCCAGACATCTTATGGACACACTTTGTTTCCTATGAGGGTTTGGGACGTATAACTTGTGCTATCCCGAAACCCCATAGTACTATGTACATATATTGATTTTGAATGTTGGTCGATTGTGTACCCATAGACACTCTAGGTACAAATGTGTGACAGCCTATACCCAGGGAAACTCGCCCAACGCACTGCGGTGAGTTATAACTTGGCTGTACACATTTGCATCCTATAGTCATTTCCAATTGACACGGGGGTCTGTGACCTACCTGTGTCCTTGGAGGTGTAGAGAGATAGGCCAGGTTGCATGAGTCTCTATGGGTACACACATTTAATGAAATTTGGTGGTGTTGGGAGGGATGTGACCTGTTTTTGTGTGAATGAGGAAGAGTAGATTCCCTAGGGACAGGCCCCAACTCCTCTATCAAGGTATTTTCCACTTTAACCCCAAGAACGGTGACGTTTGTAAGGGTTGGACTGAATGTCAGTGAGTGCGGTGTTCTTTCCCGCAATTAGAATTTAGGTACCATGACATCACTTCTTACCAGAAATTCTGACCTGCCTTGTAAAGACCTACGTATCCGTCCATGGGAGAACCTCCCCAACAACTGATTGTTCAATCAAGATGGAAGAAGCAGTGTCAGAAGAAAAGTCGTGCCGTTACTAACAGGAAGCCATTTCACGGTTGACCGTACTACCTGGAGATCGTGAGGGTGAAGCTATCCCAGAGTCTGACTAAAGAAAGACGAAGATTGGGACGGCAGTGGGGTACCTAAAGATCGACACTGACAAGGAAAATGAAAGGAGGCCAGTCCACGGTTGCTACGTGGATCGACCCATAGACTGTGAGGGTGAAGCCATTCCAGAGTCATTGGGAGAGGCTGATACCTGAAGATTGACACTGACAGACCACAGACCAAGAAAATTCCAGAGAAGAAGACGGTGTATTCTGTGGATGGAGACGCCTGGTTACGTTGAAGGGCAGGTCGGAGGTGTTAGTGCGCGATGGGTGATGACTAGGTGCCTAAGGGCCATATTACTTCAGTCCTTCCTGAACTGTTACCAAGAGGGGGGTTGAGGGTGCAAAAATATCCCAACCCTTCCCCCAAAAGTTGATTGTCGTATTTCGACAACAGGGGGATTGTTGAGGGAAGTGTTGGATTTAAATATATATGTATGTATGCCCTTACATATATGCATATATATTGGCCCTTTTGCATGGGCCGGTCCAGGTGGTATGGGTGTATACATGGAGATGTGCCCCCTTGTCAGCATACATCTCTATGTATAATATATCCATATGCAGGTGGGCTTATTACTGCCCATTTATGATATTGTGTATATGTACATGCATGTAGATGTGCCCCAAACATCTATATGGATGTACAGTACAGACCAAAAGTTTGGACACACCTACTCATTCAAAGAGTTTTCTTTATTTTCATGACTATGAAAATTGTAGATTCACACTGAAGGCATCAAAACTATGAATTAACACATGTGGAATTATATACATAACAAACAAGTGTGAAACAACTGAAAATATGTCATATTCTAGGTTCTTCAAAGTAGCCACATTTTGCTTTGATTACTGCTTTGCACACTCTTGGCATTCTCTCGATGAGCTTCAAGAGGTAGTCCCCTGAAATGGTTTTCACTTCACAGGTGTACCCTGTCAGGTTTAATAAGTGGGATTTCTTGCCTTATAAATGGGGTTGGGACCATCAGTTGCGTTGAGGAGAAGTCAGGTGGATACACAGCTGATAGTCCTACTGAATAGACTGTTAGAATTTGTATTATGGCAAGAAAAAAGCAGCTAAGTAAAGAAAAACGAGTGGCCATCATTACTTTAAGAAATGAAGGTCAGTCAGTCAGCCGAAAAATTGGGAAAACTTTGAAAGTAAGGGCTATTTGACCATGAAGGAGAGTGATGGGGTGCTGCGCCAGATGACCTGGCCTCCACAGTCACCGGACCTGAACCCAATCGAGATGGTTTGGGGTGAGCTGGACCGCAGAGTGAAGGCAAAAGGGCCAACGAGTGCTAAGCATCTCTGGGAACTCCTTCAAGACTGTTGGAAGACCATTTCAGGTGACTACCTCTTGAAGCTCATCAAGAGAATGCCAAGAGTGTGCAAAGCAGTAATCAAAGCAAAAGGTGGCTACTTTGAAGAACCTAGAATATGACATATTTTCAGTTGTTTCACACTTGTTTGTTATGTATATAATTCCACATGTGTTAATTCATAGTTTTGATGCCTTCATAGTCATGAAAATAAAGAAAACTCTTTGAATGAGAAGGTGTGCCCAAACTTTTGGTCTGTACTGTATATACCTAAGTGCCCCCAGGATGGGTGGATATATATGTATATACTGATATGATCCCCAGGTTGTGTAGTGTGTATATGTGTGCATATATATATATATTGATCATCCTGGTTCTGTTATGACGTGGGAGTGTGTGATGTTATGGTGTAGCAGCTGGGGGGGAGGCTTTCATTTACAGCTTGGGCAGGAAGTCCTTTGTTTCAGTTCAAGCATTCCGTCACACGCCCACGATGATGTCATCACCCTCCTGTTGAAGGAGGAGGGGGGCTGTTTTTGGGCTATATTAGCCCAAGCAGGACAAAGGTGCGGGCTCTTGGAACCAGACTACAATCAGAGACACATGGGAACAGCTCCCTGAAGGAAGAGAGGCCACATGCCCCTGGAGATGGCCTAGTAACCCTGGAAGGACTAAGTATTAACCCCTACCTGTCTAGCCCCTACCTACCCCTCACATACCCCCTATATCCCCAACAATAGTAACCCCTTCCCTGCCACCAACACATCCCATTGCAATACCTATCCCTGCAGGCCCTGTCCTCACCAACCATCCCCTTACCCTGGCTGCTGCATGAACCTCAGCCCTGTTCCCCTGCTCTGCCCTGCTGCCCTGCAAGTCCCTGACCATTAACCCATTCACTGCATACTGCCCTGCCTCAGCATTAACCCCTTCATTGCCTGATCCCTGCTGCAGTCTGCTGCCCTGATAACCCCTGCCATACCAGGCCTTGGCCTGACCCCTTGTACCCCGTAGGGACAGTGAGTAGCCAGGCGGGTGGGTTACTGATATTTGTGTGTATGCAAGTGTACTATTGTAAGTATAGCTAGTGTGTGGGGTTAATTGAAAATTGTGTATTGTAATTGTAGTTAGAACCGTATTAGTGTGTTGTTATAGTATGTTTACTTATATTGCTGTGTGCTGCTATAAATATATATATCTATTCCATTGATATATATATATATATAATTATAAGCAAATATTAGACTGTTACGTATAGTGTGTTAATAAATACCTTTTATTTAAGCACAGTGTGTAGTCTTTTGTAGTAGTAAGGCGCCGCAGCAATAGTCGCACGTAGTGTAGTTCAGTGGAGTGTATAGGTAACAGAGGTAGTTAGCTAGTTAACATAGCTAAATAGGTTATTTATATTATGATTTAGGCATAAATAGGCGGAGTCATCACTAGACGACTCACGTCTATTTATGAATATTAATTATTGAGATTTGCATAAATAGCAATAATTAATATCCCCTTTAACAATATATATATATATATATATATATATATATATATATAGTAAGGGATCGCTCTTTCTCAGGGGGTCGCAATAACAGACTTCTCCTCTGACAACGTGGTTAAAGTTCAAATGGTGCTTTATTGTGGCACTTAAGCACCATCACAAAAATAAACACCAGCCCATCTGGGCTCTACCTAATACTCGTGTTGTCTCTACCTTACCTATAGAGCGCCGTTCACACACAGGATTAGATCTGGCTTCCTCAGCCATATGCGGTCCAACAGCCTCCAGGCTGTGACCACAGCTGCACCCTTGGGAGATTATGGTCCAGAAGTCCTCCAGACTCTGACAGTGCGACCCTCTTTCCGCAGGCGTCACTGGGCCCCCAAACTTCAGGCTTTCACACAGCCTCATGGCCCCTCAGCCCTCCTGGCTGAGACCACACAGGGCCTTTGCAGGCTTCTTTTCCTAAATCTCTCTCTCTCAGTCATACACAGAGGGTTGTTTTATCCATTCTTGATTACAGCAGCAGGCCTCACCTGCAATCACCTCAGCTAAAGGCAACACATGTACTGGAAGGGTGTGGACTGGCAGATGTCACTACCAAACCTATCCAATAGTCCAAATAAACTCCAGCCCAAATTACACTTTGCTGAAACCACTGCAGATTTCTGGATTCTATTTATCTCACCCAGCTGAGGTATTTTGGTGGGATATACACGCCTTCCAGCACTGTACACATTACCACTATATATATATTTATATATATATATATATATATATATATAACATTAACATCTAAGTGAATGGGTAAAACTGAAGTGCATAAAAAGTTTACTTGGGGCCTAATACTAATCACTGTGCCATTATTACTGTATAATCACTGTTTTTCTGACCCTGAGGAGGGGCTGGATCATTAGTGAGTATATGCACCCTTTCAGTATCTATTTGAAAATAGCTTATAAAGGGTGTATTAGGCACCACGATCTTATGCACTTATATAGCAATGCTATATTTTGCAGCAATTTACAGACATTAGCATAAAGTTGTCCCCAATGGAGCTCAAACTACAAATTGGCGTGGTATTAAAAAGCAGGAAGTGCTCAACCCCATATGCAGTGGTGTATCTATACAGGGGGGGCAGATCCTGCACTTGTGGCCCGTTGCTAATGGCAATCCCCAGCAAAAATGCATACAATGGAGGATGCCTGCAGCGGACCACAAGTACCACAATGGACATCCTACACAGGATAGCAATTGTGTGGATGTGATAAACAGTCAAAATAACATAACAAAAACAAAGACAGGTGCACTATGCGGTCTTACTAACCCTTGTACTGGTTTAAAATTGAGAATTAGCCAACATATCCTGCTTGGAGGACATGTCTGAGCCCGAGCACCGCGCCAAGGTTTCTCAAGTAGCTCGGGAACCTAACGCTAAACCTACCTGGGCCGTATGGGCAATACCAGGAGCCAGTGGGCGAATTACAGGTGCGCAAGGTCCGACTCAAAGCAATCTCCCAGTAACCTCCAGCATGGGACCATGCATACAATGGGAGAAGGCAGAGAGCTCTGAGCCCCACCCAAGACTGGCTGATATAGCCCAGGCCTCACATGTGCACCAGAATGCTGCCTGTGGATGGAAATGAAGGCACATTCAGACTAGGAGTTTCTACACCTCCAAAAATTCAAAATACAAACTACAAATTGGCGTGGTATTACTGGGAGATTGCTTTGAGTCGGACCTTGCGCACCTGTAATTCGCCCACTGGCTCCTGATATTGCCCATACGGCCCAGGGAGGTTTAGCGTTAGGTTCCCGAGCTACTTGAGAAACCTTGGCGCGGTGCTCGGGCTCAGACATGTCCTCCAAGCAGGATATGTTGGCTGTTAAGGGGGAATATTAATCACCAATATTTATGCAAATATCGATAATTAATATTCATAAATGGGAGGAGCCGTCTATTGATGACTCCGCCCATTTATACCTAAATAAACATAAAACACTACTGATTACCTCTGATTGCATATACATTACACTGAACTACACTACGTGCGACTTACTATCACTATACTACGGCGGCGACTAGTAAAAACACCATACACTGTATTATGAACAATAAGGAATATTTATTACACAATACAATTATACAAGTCTAACAATATGCTATATCTACATATATTCATAGATCAATGGATATGAATATATATACATACAGAAGTACACACCGCAGTATAGAAATGGTACTACAATAAACACAATACAAACCTAACTACTCTACACAGCACAATCCCAAATTCCACCCCACACACTATCTATATAATACAATAATACATTCGCATACACACAAATATCAGTAACCCACCCGTCTGACTAATCACTGTCCCTAAGGGGTACAAGGAGTTAAACACAATGGTGGCTCTGCAGGGGTTAATACCTGCAGGCCAAGGGACACAGGGTTATGAGTTATCAGGACAGTGGTAGCAGGGATCAGGCATTGAAGAGGTTAATGGTCAGGACTCTGCAGGGACAGGGCAATGCAGAGGTTAATGCTCCGCAGGGATTTATTCACACACTATATGTTCTAATATTTGCTTATAATTATATATATCTATATCAATGGAATAGATATATATATTTATAGCAGCACACAACAATATAAGTAACAATACACTATTTCGGTCCCAAGTCCTCCCCAACATCTAACTACAATTGTACTAATACACATGCATACACTTTACCAGCAGCCCACCCAATCCTGACAATATACTATCCCTACGGGGAATAACCAGGGGTTATTACGGAACAGGGGATATGAGGGATCTACAATCCTGGGGGAACACAGGGGATATTAGAATTATAGGGGGACTCAGGGCAGGAGAGGTTAAGGGTAACCAAGGGTTATACAGGGGGTGACTGGGCTGCTTCCAGGGTACAGGCTCATCAAGGATTAATGCTGAGACATGAAGTCAGCAGCCAGGGGTTAGGGGATGGTTGGTACTCAGCCATTTTTCAGGGCCATGTGGCCTCTCTTCAGGGTGCAGCTCCCATGTTTGTTATTGCAGTCCAGGAATCCAAGAGACCGCATGTCTGGCCTGCTGGGGCTTTATAGCACAAAAGCAGCCCCCCTCCTCCTTCTTCAACAGGAGGGTGATGACATCATCGTGGGGTCGTGTGACGGAATGCTAGTACTGAAACAAAGGACTTCCTGCCCAAGCTGTAAGCCTCCCAACTGCCACAACATAACATCACACACTCCCACGTCATAAACGAACCAGGCTGATCAATATATATATATATGTACACATATACACACTACACAACCTGGGGATACTTAGGTATATACATCCATATAGATGTTTGGGGCACATCTACATGCATGTCCATATACACAATATCATAAATGGGCAGTAATAAGCCCACCTGCATATGGATATATTATACATAGAGATGTATGCTGACAAGGGGGCATACATACATCTCTATGTATACACCCATACCACCTGGACCGGCCCATGCAAAAGGGCCAATATACATGCATATATGTAAGGGCATATATACATATATATTTAAATCCAAACTTCCCTCAACATTGGCTAATTCTCAATTTTACACCAGTACGAGGGTTAGTAAGACCGCATAGTGCACCTGTATTTGTTTTTGTTATGTTATCCCAATGGAGCTCACAATCTAAGTTTCCTGTCAGGATATCTTTGGAGTGTGGGAGGAAACCTACGCAAACAGGGGGAGAACATACAAACTCATGCAGATGTTGTCCTTGGACCCAAACACTGCAAGGCACCGGTGCTAACCACTGAGCCACCGGGCTGCCCATATCAGTTCCTTTTTGTGTTCTACTACCTTTGCAGAATAAAAGGCACATTTCATGGGGAAAGCATTTTATGTCACTGCATTCCAAGTGCCAAAATGTATTTCTTTTCCATGGATATAGCCATATGAGGGACAGTTTCTTGAGGCACAGATAATATTATTTTAAGGGTTACAGAAAGAAAATTGATTAACATAAGTTCATCTTTCACTAATCACTTTTGCAAAATGAAACCACATATTGTGAAAAATGCCTTTTATAGTGCAAAATTGTATATGTACAGCCAAATGTGGAAAGGGATTAAAGTCCTTCACTACAAGCCATACTATTAATGTTTTATGGAGACTGCACAGTTGTGTGCTTCATATATTGTATCTCTCTGCAATGGGTGTACCTGAATATTTTCTGAACTCAATAACTTGGGTTTATATACATAAACATTCAGATATGTATGGAAATATGTAGTCTACCCTAAAAGTTTTTACTCTAGATGACATTGACATATTATTATGGATTATCGAAGACATTCCATTATAGTTCACACCACCTGCATGGAAAAAGAGAAAGAATGACAATGTGCATTTTTTACAACCCATAGTGTTATCCTGGGTAAAGATATGGTTCATTCAGTCTGCAATCCATTACTTGGTAACTAGAGATGAGCGAATTTTTCAAAAATTAGATTTCGGCCATTTAGCAGAATTTTGATCCTTATTTATTTTTGGCAAATCGTGTTACAAAACGGCTATTTCCTGGCTGCAGAGAGCCTTTATAGTGGTGTAGAACACTGTGCCTTGCAGTAACACGGATAGGTGATTCATCTGCATGTCATACGGACTTACTGTATTTTTTCACTACTATAGGAAGTCTGCTATGGTAGTGAAAAAATACAGTAAGTCCGTATGACATGCAGATGAATCACTGCACACCTCGCTTATTTGGGCAGTCACGGGGCAAAAACTGACCAAATAACTCAAGTATGAATTCCACATAGATGCCTACAGAACCTGTTCTATTAAACTCTTATACAAGTAGAGCCCCCTGACAGAGTGGAGAGGTTGTCAGCAGTAAGTTTGTGTCAACGTCACTGATTATTTTGCCTTTCCTCTAATCCGTCAGAACAATAACCCCCAAAAAACGGATCCTGTCTGTGTAGCATCCGCCTTCACTTGGTCAGCATTTGGTCAGTAATCCATCAGCATTGCTAATGCCAAAAAAAACAGGAGTGGATCCAAAACAGAGATGACACGTGAATGGAATATTTGCATGTCTTCTGTGTTTTGTACCCACTCCTGCTCTTGGCTACCAAATCATAAGCCAATTCTGATGGGACCATACAGGCCTTACAGCTGCTATACAGGAAGGCCGAAAAGCAAAATAGTGGCCCAGTCATGAAGTAGGGAGGGTATGAACAGCATGAGAAGTCCACAGAGTGGCCCTATGACATAGTAGTGAGGTGAAAGCAACATGAGGAGGCCACAGAGTGGCACAATGACAATGTGGAGGTGGCAACAGCAGCATCAGGAGGCCACAGAGTTGCACAATGACAGAGTGGAGGTGGCGGCAGCATCAGGAGGCCACAGAGTGGTAAGGTGACATAATTTGGAGGTGGCAGCGGAATCTGGAGGCCACAGAGTGGCACAATGACAGTGTGGAGGTGGCAGCAGCATGAGGAGATCACAGATTGGCAAGGTGACATAGTGTGGAGATGGTGGCAGCATCAGAAGGCCACAGAGTGGCAAGGTGACATATTATGGAGGTGGCAGCAGCATCGTGGCAAGGTGACATAGTATGGAGGTGGCAGCAGCATGAGGAGACCACAGAGTGACAAGGTGACATAGTGTGGAGGTGACAGCAACATCAAGAGACCACAGAGTGGCAAGGTGACATAGTGTGGAGGTAGCAGCAGCATGAGGAGACCACAGAGTGACAAGGTGACATTGTGTGGAGGTGCGTAGCAATACCAGTACCAGTTGAAGATGGTGGGTGAAAGAAGGAGCTCTTGGCATCAGATGTGTGGCATCAGGCGGGTGGCAGCATCAGAATAGTAACTGAGGCAGGTAGCCAGAAGAAACCGGTCTCTTTTGTCAAAGTGTTGGTGTGGCACCATGGAGGATCTAGTCTGATGCATCAGGCATCGGTGAGTGGAAATCCTGGCGGATCTATGCTCGATTCATCTGGGTGGACAGGCGAGTTCTTCTTCGGGTAACTATGGCCCCCGCCGCACTAAACACCCGCTTTGATGCCACACTACTGGCCAGGCAGGACAGCTTTTCCAGGGCAGATTCTGTCAGTTGCGGCCACAAATCCAGTTTGGCTGCCCAGTAGTCTAGCGGATCTTCCATGTGTGGTGGCAGGGTGCTGTCCAAGTATGCCACCACCTGCTGGTTCAGGTCCTGCTCTATGTCTAGCTGCTGGTGAGTAGTTTCTTCACTATGCGGGTGAAAAAAGCTGCTCATCAGCGACTCTAGACTCAGGCTGCTGCTGATGGAGCTGGTACTGCTCATGCCACTCCACCCCTCCCCAGCAGCAATGGCAGTGGAACGTGAGCGCAGAGGGACACCCCAGTCAGACCTGCTAGAAGGTGGACAATGGCGCAGACAGGCAGCGGCCAACTGACTACATAGGATGTCTCTATAGTAGTTCAGTTTCTCCTCCCTCTCAGCAGGTGTAAAAAAGGCCCCATTTTGGACTGCTAGCGAGGTTCCAACAAGGTGGAGAGCCAGAAGTCATCCCTCTGCCGAATGGTGCCAATTTAGCTGTCACTACACAAGCAAGTGAGCATTCAGTGGGCCATTTGTGCAAGTAACTCGGAGAGACTCCCTACCTCCATCTCCACTGCATACTGCCGCGGTATGTCTGGGTCCTCCTCTTCCTCATCACCCTGTAGTTCTGGCTGCTCCTGCTACTCCTCTCCTGTCACCTGTGTATAAAAAACACCCATTTCGTTACACATTGCTTGTGCTCCAATGTCCTCCTTCTCCTCCTCCTCCTTCTCCAGTTCATCCCCCACAGGGCTCATCTGGCCGTGAGATCTAGGCACCACGTCTCCACTCCCCTGACCAGCCAGATTTACCAGCATCTGTTCCAGGACATAAAGCAGTGGAATGATATTGTTCATCCCGTAGTCCTGACAAAAATTGTGGCCTCCTCAAACGGCCTGAGCAAATGGCAGGTCTCACGCATGAGCTGCCACTGGCTGACATCAAAGTTACACAGGGGAGTACTGGTCCAACATATGGAGGGTAGAAACGTCGCATATCAGCCTATGTTGGGGATGCCATTCTGCCACTGCAACTTAAGGAGGGTGTGTTTTGCGGTTTACGAGTGCATGCAAAGTTTCCTGGCCATTTTTAGGATGTCTTGCAGATTTGTGGAAGATTTCAGGAACCACTTGACAACCAGATTAAACATGTGTGCCATGCAGGGCGCATTGCTCAGCCCTCCTTGACGCAGCACAGACACCATGTTCTTCCCATTGTCGGTCACCATGGTTCCGATTTTCAGTTGTCGTGGAGAAAGTCAGGATTCAATTTCTTGATGAAGGAAATGGAGCAGTTCCTACCCCTTGGTGAATCCATTCGCCCAGGCAAACGAGGTGTAGAACAGCCTGACACCACCGTGCCCTGCACATGTGGTATGCTGGAGGGGCACTGTGAATTGTCCCTGCAGTGGAAGCTGAGGACACGGTGGAGGATGAGGAGGCAGAGGTGGACATTGTCAAAGGAACAACAGCGTCAAAACGTGAAGGCGGAAGCGGCGTCACCTGGCCAAGTTGCTGGTGTGGCTGGGCAGGAACCACATTTACCCTGTGGGCCGTAAAGGAGACATATTGTCCTTGACCACAGTTATAGCTACAGACCAATTTTTCCAAAAAAGGCTCTTTCACAAAAAAATGTCACCACTGAATGGTTAATCGACGTAATTCGGTCCTTACAGCAAAAGGAAGTTTACAATAACTCATCAATTTTTCTAATAAAGGCTGTATCACAAACAAATTTCATCACTGAATGTCAATGTAAATTCACTGCAGAATGGCTAATAACACATACTTATTTTTGCTTTTAATACAGAGCAACAATGTCTGTATGACAATGTAAATTCACAGCAGAATGGCTAATAACATGAACTTATTTTTCCCATTAATACACCCCAACAATGGCAGTATAACAACACCCTAAAAAAATAAATAGAACAATCACAATTCACCGCAGAACGGCAAATAGGTCAAACGTATCTATCCTATTATTATACCCTGTAAATGGCTGTAGTACAATGGAACTTCACCGCTAAACGGCAAATATATATTTTTTTTGCCACTAATACTCACCAAAAAGGGCTGTCATTTTCTCACTTCACCACACGATGGCTAATAAGCCATTTTTCTTTTTCCCCACTAATACACACCAAAAAGGTCTTTAGAACATATAACTGCACCGCTGAACGGCAAATACTTTTTTGTACCACTAATACATGCAAAAAAGGGCTTCACAACATATAACTGCACCGCTGAATGGCAAATATATTTTTTCTTTTTCCACTATTACATTCCACAAAAGGCTTTAGAACATATGACTGCAAAGCTGAATGGCAAAAATATTTTTATTTTGCCACTATTACACGACAAAAAGGGCTTTAGAACATATAACTGCACCACTGAAAGGCAAATATATTTTTATTTTACCACTATTACACGACAAAAAGGGCTTTAGAACATATAACTGCACTGCTGAACAGCAAATATATATATTTTTTCCACTAATACACACCACAAAAGGCTTTAGAACATAAAACTGCACCGCTGAAAAGCAAATATATTTTTATTTTACCACTATTACAAGACAAAAAGGGGTTTAGAACATATAACTGCACTGCTGAACAGCAAATATATATATTTTTTTCCACTAATACACGCCACAAAAGGCTTTAGAACATAAAACTACACCGCTGAATGGCAAATATATTTTTTCTTTTTCCACTAATACACGAGTCAAAAGGCTTTAAAACAAATAACTGCACCGCTGAACGGCAAATATATTTTATCTTTTTCCACTAATACATGCCACAAAAGGCTTTAAAACATATAACTACACCGCTGAAAGGCAAATATGTTTTTTCTTTTTGCCACTTATAAACGGCACAAAAGGCTTTAGAACATATAACTGCAACGCTGAACAGCAAATATATATTTATTTTGCCACTATTACATGACAAAAAAGGCTTTAGAACATATAACTGCACTGCTAAACGGCAAATATATTTTTATTTTGCCATTATTATACGAGAAAAAACACTTTAGAGCATATACCTGCACTGCTGAACGGCAAATATATTTTTCTTTTGCCACTATTACAAGCCAAAAAAAGCTTTAGAACATATAAGTGCACTGCTGAACGGCAAATATATTTTTATTTTGCCACTATTACATGCCACTAAAGGCATTACGGTAGAACATATAAGTGCACTGCTGTACGGCAAATATATTTTTATTTTGCCACTATTACACGACAAATAGGGCTTTAGAACTCATAACTGTACTGCTGAATGGCAAATATATTTTTATTTTGCCACTATTACACGCCACAAAAGGTTTTAGAACATATAACTGCACCACTGAACGGCAAATATAGTTTTTCTTTTTCCACTAATACAAGCCACAAAAGTCTTTAGAACATATAACTGCATAGCTGAATGGCAAATATATTTTTCTTTTTCCACTAATACACACCACAAAAGGCTTTAGAACATATCACTGCACTGCTAAACGGCAAATCAATTTTTATTTTGCCACTATTACACGACAAAAAAAGCTTAGAACATATAACTGCACCGCTGAACGGCAAATATATTTTTCTTTTGTGACTAATACACGCCACAAAAGGCTTTAGAACATATAAGTGCACCGCTGAACGGCAAATATATTTTTATTTTGCACAATTACACGACAAAAAAAGCTTTAGAATATATAACTGCACCGCTGAAAGGCAAATATATTTTTATTTTGCCACTATTACACGCCACAAAAAGAGCTTTAGAACATATAACGGCACCGCTAAAAGGCAAATATATTTTTTCTTTTTCCACTAATGCACGTCACAAAAGGCTTTAGAACATATAACTGCACCACTAAAAAGGCAAATATATTTTTATTTTGCCACTATTACACGACAAAAAGGGCTTTAGAACATATAACTGCACCGCTGAATGGCAAATATATTTTTTCTTTTTCCACTAATACACGACAGAAAATGCTTTAGAACATATAACTGCATTGCTGAACGGCAAATATATTTTTCTTTAGCCACTAATACACGCCACAAAAGGCTTTAGAACATATAACTGCAACACTGAATGGCAAATCTATTTGTGCCAGATTTATCAAATGAGGCGCATTGTTTGATAAATTTGGTGCATCTTTAAACTTGACACTTACACATGACACCCCCTGCTGGAGTTTGCCTTTTTTATGACTTTTCTAAAAGTTGCATTGGCAAATCTGGTATGAAACATTAACATTGCTGTGTTTTGTGTGCAAAAATGCACAATGTTGCAGAATATTTGCTCGAGTGATCACAAAAAGTTGCAATGCCCTATATTGTGAGTTTGTGACTTTATGAAGCCAACCCTTCACATATACGCACTCATACACAGTATAAAAATCACTTGTCAGACCTTACATGATTATTACGCCTCCTGCACACAAACGTGTGCTGCCCGTTGCCGGACGCGGATCCATTCAATTGAATGGGTCCGCAAATCCGGAGATGCGAAATAGAGCGGAGTGGAAGCACGGAACGGAACCCTACTGAAGCACTATGGAGTGCCTCCGTGAGATTTCGTCCCGTACTTCCGTTCCGCAAAAAGATAGAACATGTCCTATCTTTTTGCGGAACGGCCGGATCGCGGATCCATTGAAGTGAAGTGATCCGCTGCGACTGCCTCGCGGTCGGTGTTCGTGCATTGCAGCACGGCCATGGAGCTCACACGTTCCGGTGCAGGAGGCCTTACAGTTGCATTCAGTTTTGTTCTTTGTGATGTATAAACTCTTTTTTTTTATCCTCACTTTCCAAGTGAAGTAACTTTTGAAATGTTTCTGTTTTACCATATGAGCGCTTGTTTTTTAATGCAATAATTTGGGGGTACATAGAACTTTTATTAATTCTTTGTGGAAGAATTTTAAAAAATACAGCAATTTTGCCATTTGTATGATTTAGTACAATTATTGCGATATCAGATATGGGCAATACAGAAGATTGTATTGAGCTCTCCTGTCATTGTGATATATCCATTTTTATGTGCACCTTTTATGGTATGCAGCACCAACAGTTTTTCTGTTTTCTGTGTGATATTTATTTATCTTATTGCACTTATATAGCGCTGCTATATTCTGCAGCAATTTACAGACATTAGCATAAAGCTGACCTCAATGGAGCTCACAATCTAAGTTTCCTGTCAGTATATCTTTGGAGTGTGGAAGGAAACCTACGAAAACAGGGGGAGAACATACAAACTCATGCAGATGTTGTCCTTGGACCCGAACACTGCAAGGCACCGGTGCTAACCACTGAGCCACCGGGCCGCCCATATCAATTCCTTTTTATGTTCTACTACCTTTGCAGAATAAAAGGCACATTTCATGGGGAAAGCATTTTATGTCACTGCATTCCAAGTGCCAAAATGTATTTCTTTTCCATGGATATAGCCATATGAGGGACCGTTTCTTGAGGCACAGATAATATTATCTTATAGTGTTCATCTTTCACTTATCACGTTTGCAAAATGAAACCACATATTATTGTGAAAAATGCCTTTTATAATGCAAAATTGTATATGTACATTGTATATGTACAGCCAAATGTGAAAAGGGATTAAAGTCCTTCACTACAAGCCATACTACAGGGAGTGCAGAATTATTAAGCAAATGAGTATTTTGACCACATCATCCTCTTTATGCATGTTGTCTTACTCCAAGCTGTAAGGGCTCGAAAGCCTACTACCAATTAAGCATATTAGGTGATGTGCATCTCTGTAATGAGAAGGGGTGTGGTCTAATGACATCAACACCCTATATTAGGTGTGCATAATTATTAGGCAACTTCCTTTCCTTTGGCAAAATGGGTCAAAAGAAGGACTTGACAGGCTCAGAAAAGTCAAAAATAGTGAGATATCTTGTAGAGGGATGCAGCACTCTTAAAATTGCAAAGCTTCTGAAGCGTGATCATCGAACAATCAAGCGTTTCATTCAAAATAGTCAACAGGGTCGCAAGAAGCGTGTGGAAAAACCAAGGCGCAAAATAACTGCCCATGAACTGAGAAAAGTCAAGCGTGCAGCTGCCAAGATGCCACTTGCCACCAGTTTGGCCATATTTCAGAGCTGCAACATCACTGGAGTGCCCAAAAGCACAAGGTGTGCAATACTCAGAGACATGGCCAAGGTAAGAAAGGCTGAAAGACGACCACCACTGAACAAGACACACAAGCTGAAACATCAAGACTGGGCCAAGAAATATCTCAAGACTGATTTTTCTAAGGTTTTATGGACTGATGAAATGAGAGTGAGTCTTGATGGGCCAGATGGATGGGCCCGTGGCTGGATTGGTAAAGGGCAGAGAGCTCCAGTCCGACTCAGACGCCAGCAAGGTGGAGGTGGAGTACTGGTTTGGGCTGGTATCATCAAAGATGAGCTTGTGGGGCCTTTTCGGGTTGAGGATGGAGTCAAGCTCAACTCCCAGTCCTACTGCCAGTTTCTGGAAGACACCTTCTTCAAGCAGTGGTACAGGAAGAAGTCTGCATCCTTCAAGAAAAACATGATTTTCATGCAGGACAATGCTCCATCACACGCGTCCAAGTACTCCACAGCGTGGCTGGCAAGAAAGGGTATAAAAGAAGAAAATCTAATGACATGGCCTCCTTGTTCACCTGATCTGAACCCCATTGAGAACCTGTGGTCCATCATCAAATGTGAGATTTACAAGGAGGGAAAACAGTACACCTCTCTGAACAGTGTCTGGGAGGCTGTGGTTGCTGCTGCACGCAATGTTGATGGTGAACAGATCAAAACACTGACAGAATCCATGGATGGCAGGCTTTTGAGTGTCCTTGCAAAGAAAGGTGGCTATATTGGTCACTGATTTGTTTTTGTTTTGTTTTTGAATGTCAGAAATGTATATTTGTGAATGTTGAGATGTTATATTGGTTTCACTGGTAAAAATAAATAATTGAAATGGGTATATATTTGTTTTTTGTTAAGTTGCCTAATAATTATGCACAGTAATAGTCACCTGCACACACAGATATCCCCCTAAAATAGCTAAAACTAAAAACAAACTAAAAACTACTTCCAAAAATATTCAGCTTTGATATTAATGAGTTTTTTGGGTTTATTGAGAACATGGTTGTTGTTCAATAATAAAATTAATCCTCAAAAATACAACTTGCCTAATAATTCTGCACTCCCTGTATTAATGTTTTATGGAGATTGCACAGTGCTTCATATACTGTATCTCTCTGCAATGGGTGTACCTGAATATTTTCTGAACTCAATGACTTGGGTTTATATACATAAACATTCAGATATGTATGGAAATATTTAGTCTACCCTAACAGTTTTTACTCTAGATGACATTGACATATTATTATGCATCATTGAAGACATTCTAGTTCACACCACCTGCATGGAAAAAGAGAAAGAATGACAATGTGCATTTTTTACAACCCGTAGTGTTATCCTGGGTAAAGATATGGTTAATTCAGTCTGCAATCCATTATAGATTTAGTTTCCAGGCACACATGGTGACTAGAGATGAGCGAATTTCGCAAAAATTTGATTCAACCGGTTTGCCGAATTTTCTGAAAAAATTTGGTTTGATCCTTATTTATTTTCGGCAAATCGTGTTACAAAACGGCTATTTCTTGGCTGCAGAGAGCCTTTATAGTGGTGTAGAACACTGTGCCTTGCAGTAACATGGATAGAAAGTCTGTTATGGTAGTGAAAAAATACTGTGAGTCCGTATGACATGCAGATGAATCACTGCACACTTCGCTTATTTGGGCAGTCACGGGGCAAAAACTGACCAAATAACTCAAGTATGAACTCCACATAGATGCCTACAGAACCTGTACTATTAAATGCTTATACAAGTAGAGACCCCTGACAGAGTGGAGAGGGTGTCAGCAGTAAGTTTGTGTCAACGTCACTGATTATTTTGCCCTTCCTCTAATCCGTCAGAACAATAACCCCCAAAAAACGGATCCTGTATGTTTAGCATCCGCCTTCACTTGGTCAGCATTTGGTCAGTAATCCATCAGTATTGCTAATGCCAAAAAAAACAGGAGTGGATCCAAAACAGAGATGACACGTGAATGGAATATTTGCATGTCTTCTGTGTTTTGTACCCACACCTGCTCTTGGCTACAAATCACAAGCCAATTCTGATGGGACCATACAGGCCTTACAGCTGCTATACAGCCAGGACCAAAAGGAAAAATAGTGGCCCAGTCATGAAGTAGGGAGGGTATGAACAGCATGAGAAATCCACAGAAAGGCCCTATGACATAGTAGTGAGGTGGAAACAGCATCAGGAGGCCACAGAGTGGCACAATGACAGTGTGTAGGTGGCGGAAGCATCAGGAGGCCACAGAGTGGCAAGGTGACATCATTTGGAGGTGGCAGCAGAATCAGGAGGCCACAGAGTGGCGCAACGACAGTGTGGAGGTGGCAGCAGCATGAGGAGACCACAGATTGGCAAGGTGACATAGTGTGGAGATGGTGGCAGCATCAGATGGCCACAGAGTGGCAAGGTGACATATTATGGAGGTGGCAGCAGCATCAGGAGGCCACAGAGTGGCAAGGTGACACAGTATGGAGGTGGCAGCAGCATGAGGAGACCACAGATTGGCATGGTGACATAGTGTGGAGGTAGCAGCAGCATGAGGAGACCACAGAGTGACAAGGTGACATTGTGAGGAGGTGGGTAGCAATACCAGTACCAGCTGAAGATGGTGGGTGAAAGAAGGAGCTTTTGGCATCAGATGTGTGGCATCAGGCGGGTGGCAGCATCAGAATAGTAACTGAGGCAGGTAGCCAGAAGAAACCGGTCTCTTTTGTCAAAGTGTTGGTGTGGCACCATGGACGATCTAGTCTGATACATCAGGCATTGGTGAGTGGAAATCATGGCGGATCCATGCTCGATTCATCTTGACAAAGGTCAGTCTCTCCACATTTTGGGTGGACAGGCGAGTTCTTCTTCTGGTAACTATGGCCCCCGCCACACTAAACGCCCGTTTTGATGCCAAACTACTGGCCAGGCAGGACAGCTTTTCCAGATTCAAATGCAGTTTGGCTGCCCAGTAGTCTAGCGGATCTTCAATGTGGGGTGGCAGGGTGCTGTCCAAGTATGCCACCACCTGCTGGTTCAGGTCCTGCTCTATGTCTAGCTGAAAAAAGCTGCTCATCAGCGACTCTAGACTCAGGCTGCTGCTGATGGAGCTGGTACTGCTCCTGCCACTCCACCCCTCCCCAGCAGCAATGGCAGTGGAACGTCAGCGCAGAGGGCCCCCTGGTCAGACCTGCAAGAGGGTGGACAATGGATCAGATAGGCAGCGGCCAACTGACTACAAAGGATGTCTCTATAGTAGTTCAGTTTCTCCTCCCTCTCAGCGGGTGTAAAAAAGGCCCCATTTTGGACTGGTAGCGAGGTTCCAACAGGGTGGAGAGCCAGAAGTCATCCCTCTGCCGAATGGTGACAATTTGGCTGTCACTACGCAAGCAAGTGAGCATTCAGTGGGCCTATTGTGCAAGTAACTCGGAGAGACTCCCTGCCTCCATCTCCACTGCATACTGTTGCGGTGTGTCTGGGTTCTCTGCCTCCTCTTCCTCATCGCCCTGTAGCTTTGGCTGCTCCTGCTACTCCTCTACTATCACCTGTGTATAAAAACCACCCATTTCG
Organism: Bufo bufo; assembly: GCF_905171765.1. Lineage (NCBI taxonomy): Eukaryota > Metazoa > Chordata > Amphibia > Anura > Bufonidae > Bufo > Bufo bufo. The sequence continues at coordinate 465,969,947 of NC_053389.1, read as the reverse complement.
CTACACATTGCTTGTGCTCCAATGTCCTCCTTCTCCTTTTCATCCCCCACAGGGCTCATCTGGTCATGAGATCTAGGCGCCACGTCTCCACTCCCCTGACCAGCCAGATTTACCAGCATCTGTTCCAGGACATGATGCAGTGGAATGATATTGTTCATCCCAAAGTCCTGACAAATAACGTGGCCTCCTCAAAGGGCTTGAGCAAATGGCAGGTCTTACGCATGAGCTGCCACTGGCTGACATCAAAGTTACACAGGGGAGTACTCCTGTCTGCTTGGATCATCAAGAAATCGTTTATGGCCTTTCTCTGTTCGTATAGTCGGTCCAACATATGGAGGGTGGAAACGTTGCATATCAGCCTATGTTGGGGGATGCCATTCTGCCACTGCAGCTCAAGAAGGGTGCGCTTTGCGGTGTACGAGTGGCTGAAGTGCATGCAAAGTTTCCTGGCCATTTTTAGGATGTCTTGCAGATGGGTGGAAGATTTCAGGAACCTTTTCACAACCAGATGGAACACGTGTGCCATGCAGGGCGCATGGCTCAGCCCTCCTTGACGCAGCACAGACACCATGTCCTTCCCATTGTCGGTCACCCTGGTTCCGATTTTCAGTTGTCGTGGAGAAAGCCCAGATTCGATTTCTAATCTGCAAATATATTTATATTTTGCCACTATTACACGACAAAAAGGGCTTTAGAACATATAACTGCACCGCTGAACGGCAAATATTTTTTTTCTTTTTCCACTAATACATGGCAGAAAAGACTTTATAACATATAACTGCACCACTGAATGGCAAATATATTTTTATTTTGCCACTATTACACGACAAAAAGGATTTTAGAACACATAACTGCACTGCTGAACAGCAAATATATTTTTATTTTGCTACTATTACACGACAAAAAGGGCTTTCAAACTTATACCTGCACCCCTGAACGGCAATTTTTTTTTTCATTTTCCACTAATACACGGCAGAAAAGGCTTTATAACATATAACTGCACCGCTGAATGGCAAATATATTTTTATTTTGCCACTATTACACGACAAAAAGGGTTTTAGAACATATAACTGCACTGCTGAACGGCAAATATATATATATTTTTTTTCACTAATACACGCCGCAAAAGGCTTTAGAACATATAACTGCACCGCTAAATGGCAAATATATTTTTTCTTTTTCCACTAATACATGCCACAAATGTCTTTAGAACATATAACTGCACCGCTGAACGACAAATATATTATTTATTTTTCCACTAATACTCACCACAAAAGGCTTCAGAACATATAACTGCACTGCTAAACAACAAATATATATTTTTTTGCCACCAATACACACCACAAAAGGCTTTAGAACATATAACTGCACCGCTGAACGGCAAATATATTTTTTCTTTTTCCACTAATACACGCTACAAAAGGCTTTAGAACATGTAACTGCACCGCTGATCGGCAAATATATTTTTCTTTTGCGACTAATACACAACAAAAAGGGCTGTAATTTTAGCACTTAACCAAACAATGGCTAATAATCCCTTTTTCCCACTAATACAAGCCAAAAAATGATACAGAACATATGACTGCACCACAAAAAAGACGTAGAAATATTTCCTTGTAATAAACCCTGTTAATGCCTATATCAAACAGCACTTGCACCCCAATAAGAACAGTTTGCTGGAATTACAGAGCTGTATAATGGCAATTTGGATCCTCTGTCAGTGCAACAAGGTGTAATAGGATTGTCCTTGATTGATCAGGATTGACCAGGCTGTAACCTCACCTACTGAACCCTGTTCAACATTAATGCTGTGGAATAATTTCTCCCTATCCTTTCCCTACACCTTGAATAATATTTCCCTGCATTTATAAATCTTTTTTTTTTTAGCACAATGAAGTTTTTTCTAGCACTGTCCCTAGCGCCTGCTGACATCCCTCCCTGCACTAAGTACACTGGAAAATGGCAGAATCCAAGATGGCTGAGGCTATTTATAGGGCTGTGACATCACAGGGCTTGCTGGCTGCTGATTGGCTGCATGCATGGCATTATGGGTTATCCCGCCTTCCCAGAGTTCCTTGCTCCATGTCCTCACATGTGCAGCAGCCTTTTTAGAAAAAAATGCGATTCGTTACCACTAATCACGAGGAAATTCGGATTCGGTGCAAATCGAATAAAACCTGAAATTCGGATCGAAATCCACTTCGTCAGCTTCGATTTGCTCATCTCTAATGGTGACAGTTCTGGGTGAGCATGGTCTGCAGTACTTTTAACTTTTTATTGCCAGAATAAAACTTTATATCCTATATTTTAAATTATAGGATATAAATTTCACATTTTTGTTGTACTGGATAGAAAAAATTATATAGACACTGTACTAGATACAACATGTTTAATTTATCAATATAAAACATGTAGCATGTCAAAGAAGGAAAAATGATTTAGAATATACAAACAGATTTTTAAAAAAAGGGCATATTACCACACTAACAACCCAGCCCCCCTCTAACAGGGTATAAAACAATGAATTGTAGTATATATATATATATATACAGTACAGACCAAAAGTTTGGACACACCTTCTCATTCAAAGAGTTTTCTTTATTTTCATGACTATGAAAATTGTAGATTCACACTGAAGGCATCAAAACTATGAATTAACACATGTGGAATTATATACACAACAAACAAGTGTGAAACAACTGAAAATATGTCATATTCTAGGTTCTTCAAAGTAGCCACCTTTTGCTTTGATTTTTGCTTTGCACACTCTTGGCATTCTCTTGATGAGCTTCAAGAGGTAGTCCCCTGAATTGGTTTTCACTTCACTGGTGTGCCCTGTCAGGTTTAGTAAGTGGGATTTCTTGCATTATAAATGGGGTTGGGACCATCAGTTGCATTGAGGAGAAGTCAGGTGGATACACAGCTGATAGTCCTACTGAATAGACTGTTAGAATTTGTATTATGGCAAGAAAAAAGCAGCTAAGTAAAGAAAAACGAGTGGCCATCATTACTTTAAGAAATGAAGGTCAGTCAGTCAGCCGAAAAATTGGGAAAACTTTGAAAGCAAGGGCTATTTGTACCATGAAGGAGAGTGATGGGATGCTGCGCCAGATGACCTGGCCTCCACAGTCACCGGACCTGAACCCAATCGAGATGGTTTGGGGTGAGCTGGACCGCAGAGTGAAGGCAAAAGGGCCAACAAGTGCTAAGCATTTCTGGGAACTCCTTCAAGACTGTTGGAAGACCATTTCAGGTGACTACCTCTTGAAGCTCATCAAGAGAATGCCAAGAGTGTGCAAAGCAGTAATCAAAGCAAAAGGTGGCTACTTTGAAGAACCTAGAATATGACATATTTTCAGTTGTTTCACACTTGTTTGTTATGTATATAATTCCACATGTGTTAATTCATAGTTTTGATGCCTTCATAGTCATGAAAATAAAGAAAACTCTTTGAATGAGAAGGTGTGTCCAAACTTTTGGTCTGTACTGTATATATATATATATATATATATATATATACACTCACCTAAAGAATTATTAGGAACACCATACTAATACGGTGTTGGACCCCCTTTTTCCTTCAGAACTGCCTTAATTCTACGTGGCATTGATTCAACAAGGTGCTGATAGCATTCTTTAGAAATGTTGGCCCATATTGATAGGATAGCATCTTGCAGTTGATGGAGATTTGAGGGATGCACATCCAGGGCACGAAACTCCCGTTCCACCACATCCCAAAGATGCTCTATTGGGTTATGATCTAGTGACTGTGGGGGCCATTTTAGTACAGTGAACTCATTGTCATGTTCAAGAAACCAATTTGAAATGATTTGAGCTTTGTGACATGGTGCATTATCCTGCTGGAAGTAGCCATCAGAGGATGATGGATTCATTCTGTTTACGCCAAATTCGGACTCTACCATTTGAATGTCTCAACAGAAATCGAGACTCATCAGACCAGGCAACATTTTTCCAGTCTTCAACAGTCCAATTTTGGTGAGCTCGTGCAAATTGTAGCCTCTTTTTCCTATTTGTAGTGGAGATGAATGGTACCCGGTGGGGTCTTCTGCTGTTGTAGCCCATCTGCCTCAACGTTGTGCGTATTGTGGCTTCACAAATGCTTTGCTGCATATCTCGGTTGTAACGAGTGGTTATTTCAGTCAATGTTGCTCTTCTATCAGCTTGAATCAGTCGGCCCATTCTCCTCTGACCTCTAGCATCCACAAGGCATTTTTGCCCACAGGACTGCCGCACACTGGATGTTTTTTCCTTTTCACACCATTCTTTGTAAACCCTAGAAATGGTTGTGCGTGAAAATCCCAGTAACTGAGCAGATTGTGAAATACTCAGACCGACCCGTCTGGCACTAACAACCATGCCACGCTCAAAATTGCTTAAATCACCTTTCTTTCCGATTCTGACATTCAGTTTGGAGTTCAGGAGATTGTCTTGACCAGGACCACACCCCTAAATGCATTGAAGCAACTGCCATGTGATTGGTTGACTAGATAATTGCATTAATGAGAAATAGAACAGGTGTTCCTAATAATTCTTTAGGTGAGTGTATATTGTAAGAGATCGCTCCCTCTCATTGGGTCACAATCACTGACTTCTCCTCTGACAATGGGGTTAAAGTCCAAATGGTGCTTTATTTTGGCACTTCAGCACCATCACAAACATAAACATAAAACAAAAATAAACTGCCCGTCTGGGCTCTACCTAATACTCGTGTTGTCTCTACGTCACCTATAGAGCGCCGTTCACACATGAGATTAGATCCGGCTTCCTCAGCCATATACGGTCCAGCAGCCTCGGAGGCTGTGACCACACCAGCACCCTTGTGGGATTATGGTCCATAAGTCCTCCCGACTCTGACCATGTGACCCTCTTTCCGCAGGCCTCAATTTGCCCCTAACTTCAGGCTTTCACACAGCCTCGTGGCTCTTCAACCCTCCTGGCTGAGACCACACAGGGCCTCTGCAGGCTTCTTTTCCAAAATCTCTCTCTTTCAGTCATACACAGAGGGTTGCTTTATCCCTCTGTGATTATATCACTGTGTTATTATTTCTGTATAATGACTGTTTTCATGACCCTGAGGAGGGGCTGGATCATTAATGAGTATATGCACCCTTTCAGTATCTATTTGGAAATTGCTTATAAATTGGGTATTAGACACCACGATGACGCAGATATCTAGCAGAGGACACAACTGCTATTACAGGCAGCAATGTCCTCCATGGGGCGAATGCTATGCCATCACTCGTCCTCATGCAGGGCAGCAGTATGCCAGCAGCAGATCACTATTAAACAGTGCAATCTGCCGCCAGCACCATTGTGATTTTTAAGCATGCTTAAAAATCACAATTGCCAGATGAACGAGCATTTTCTTGTTCATCGGGCATTTGGATGCAGTATTAGACTGCCAGATGACCACTAACGGACGTTCATAGGAAAGCTCATTAGCGATCATCTGCCAGAAAATCTGGAAATCTAATATACCCTTTAGAGACAATTTGCAGTGCAAGTTTTGTTTCCTAATGATCTGCAAATGATTAGTTACCGTATTCACATTCTCCAACTTGACAGTGGAACATCTCTTGGCTTCCCAACATATCCATCCCTTCTAAGCTACAGCCAAATAAAACAAACTTAAAAGGGATGTTAGCTTTATGACCATTCAAGAGTACCATGCTATTTTTTGCTATAGATCATTAAGAAGGAGAGAGAGAGGTTGCAGAAAAAGGACTGATGTGTATAAAAGTATTATAGGAGTGATACCTTTATTGGCTAACCGCAATATACAAAGTTGAGTCACATTATTGTTACCACCAGCTGTAACTGCTGTGTGCAGCAAGGACAGCAGCTAGACGAGCTGGGAGTCAATAAATTCCTAGTAGGTTTTCACAGGTATCTGGAGCCATGCTGACTGCAATGCATCCCACAGCTGCTGGAGGGTGCATGGCGAAAGATCCATTGAGCAAACGCATCAATCAAGGTGGTACATTGGGTTAATGTCAGGGAATTAGATGGCCAGGGTAGTACTTGAAAGTCTTGGTTATGCTCTTCCTACCAATGATGGACATTTCAAGCCGTGTGACATATAGCATGGTCCTGCTGGAAGATCCCATCCGGCCCAGGGAAGACAATAAGGCCCCTTTCACACGAGCGAGTAATCTGCGCGGGTGCAAATGCATGGTGCGAATGCATTGCGCCCGCACAGAATCCGGACCCATTCATTTCAATGGGTCTGTGTACATGTGCATTGATTTTCACGCATCACTTGTGCGTTGCGTGAAAATCGCAGAATGTTCCATATTCTGCGATTTTCACGCAACGCTGGCCCCATAGAAGTCAATAGAGCTGCGTGAAAATCGCATCCGCAAGTAAGTGCGGATGCGATGCATTTTTCACGGATGGTTGCTGAGATGTTGTTTGTATGCATTCAGTTTTTTATCACGCGAGTGCAAAATGCATCAAAACGCATTGCACCCGAGCAATAAAAACTGAACAACTGAACGTGATCGCAGGCAAAACTGAATGACTTTGCCTGCGAAATCGCACATTTTTCACTGAACGCATTCGCAACGCATCCGGACCTAATCCAGACATGCTCGTCTGCAAGAGGCCTAAGCATGTATGTGTGTATGTGATCTGAAAGGATGGATTCATACCCATATCAGTTGAGAGTGCCTTTCAAATGGATGAGGGAATCCAGAGAATGCTACATTTATCAGAACATAATGCTGCCACCGCTAGTTTGTGTTCTTCCAGCAATGGTTGAAGGGGATTTGTTCTCTGATGTTTCTCGCCTCACTTGTCAACATCCATCCATTCAGTGAAGCAGAAAACATGACTCATCGGAGAAGGCAACCTTTTGCCAAACCGCAGAGGTCCAATTCCTATACTGCCTTGAACATTGAAGGTTTTTTTGCCAATGCAACTTAATTTGTAAAGGTGCAGTGGCCATCCGTCTGCTTCACAGCGCCATATACAGTAGGGTTCATTGAGCTGTTGTTTTAGACACACCTCTTGTAGCCCCCTGGTTCATTTTGTTGGTGAGCTGCTCCACTGTAGCGAGTTGGTCCACACCTTCATAGCAACGCACCTTCATAGCCGACATTCACCAACACATTAATGGTATGTGGTGCTCTGCAGTTTCCATGCTGCTTATTCGCAATGGTGCCATTTGTCCACTCATGATACACTTTCGCCCCAGCAGCATGCGAATAGTTCACAAACTGCACAGTTTCAGAAATACTGCAATCCTTGGCCCGAAAGCCAATAATCATTCTTTTCTGATAAATCATCCCTTTTACCCATGACAGCAATGAGGGATATGTGTGCAGGCAACCTATCACACACCTTATATACCCACCAAGCCAGCTCATTATATATGCTGCCAACGTTGCAAGTAGTAAATGGCCATAATAATGTGACTCAACTACTGAAATGATTCATCTATTTTAGGAAATATCTCAATGTGTTCAAAGCCTTTAGGTTAACAATTTAAAATTAAAATGCACTGTATTAAAAAACACACAAAAATTTAAAATCTACACTATATTTTACTTGCTCAACACTCTACAGTTCCCCTTTCAGCTTTCTCCTCCACAAAAGTACACAAACTCTTCTGGCACAGATGAACAACTTGCTCAGGCTAGAAGGATGTAGGACCAAACATAAAAATTGAACTGATAAGAATTTAGCTTGAATAAGTGTTTATGAGCTGTCAGGAGACCAGGGATAAGAGCTACATATCTAACTGTCAGAGCATCTTTCTGACGGATTTCAATGAAAAGCAGAAAGAACATTCTGCAGAATCACAGAAAAGTTAAGGCTGTAGAAGACAAGAGGGATGAGAATTTATTTGTTTAAAATTCTTAATAAAGACCAATGGAAAAAAAAATTCAGCCCAAGATAAGTAGAAAATAGATAAATTCCTTCCACTAAGTCTTACAGAATGCTATTCCCAAAGAAATCAGCACATCATTTGATCCAGCCATCATTAGTACCAGCCTGCTTATATCACCAAACACTATTGTTTTCTATTGATGGTTACATCAGAGTTTGAGAGAGGACTGCCATCTTAGTGCTAAGATACACAGGACCAACACAGGTGTCATTATGTGGGGCGCCATTAGCTACCATGGCCGTTTTCATCTGCTGTTCATAGAGGAAACATTGACAAGCCTTCAGTATGTCCAAGACATCATGGAACAAGCCCTACTAAAAAAAAATTACTCTGGGGACAAGGCGGTGTAACAAAATGATGCCCACACACATACTGCCCACACTACAGAATGTGTTCTTCATGATATCCAGCAACACCTTTACCCAGTTTGATCATTAGATCTCTCCCCCATCGGGAATGTCTCAGACTGGATGGGGCGATAGATCTCCCATGCACAGCAGCCAACAATCACCTTGGCTGAACTACAGGTCCAAGTTGAAACAGCTTGGAATGATATACCACAGGAGGACATCCGGCATCAGTATAACCGTTACCATGCCAGAGTGGCAGACTGTATCACAGCAAGAGCAGATGTCATCCAGTATTAATGCAACCATCAACATTTGCCCTGCTGCAGAACCCAAAGTAAAGAGTTCAGCGCCTTGGTTGTGTGATAATTGACCGAATCTTCTCAGTCTCAGCTCAATCAGATTAGGTTTTCCCAGTGTTGTTTTTTCTCATGGAATCACACCAATTGTCCTATATCTAGACATTAATCCACCTACACTTTACCATGAGACAGCATAGCTGGAGAGGACTCTTAATGCAGTTTTTAGTTATACATAATGCATGTATTTCTCTCTCCTCCTGGTAAATGGATTGTATCACAGTAAAGTGTGTTATTTCTATACTAAATTCATTGTCGGTAGCTTGCATCCTTAAGACGTCACTCTGCTCTCGCTTGCTTTCTGCAGTGTGGGATGAATCTCAATGACACAGTCAGGAGTCACAAAGTCAAGGCTGGCACACTCAGTAAACTTAAATGTGAGTCAGTGACTACAGTATGATTTGCATTTGCAGAGTTGCACATAAGCACAAAAATAACATCGTTACATCATGGAATCGTTTTAGAATAATTATCTTGTGTATTCTAGCTCTGCTCTGGGAAAACCTCACATGGTCTGCTTTTGATATTTTAAGCATTAATCTTTCAAATGTTTCTGTACTAGTGGAACTGATGCTGCGTATTACTGAACCAATGATAAATGCACACTATTAGAATATAAATATGTTTAACTACAACTTTCTGGCACAAGGTTATTATGCTGATCTCAAGGACAGATCATTAACTGTGCATTCTTAAATGTGTATGCTGTCATTGTATAGAGTAGGACATTTCTGAATATAATTGATATCTAACTATCAACTTTAGGTGACTGACAACAATTAAACATGTTAAATAATGTGCCTTTGATGGTCTTGGCTGGGGAGGAAACAGATTTGTCAGTGATATATTCCCATCAGTCTTGAAATGGAGACCATGGCTGCCAGGTGATTGACTATCTGGCAAGCTAAGAGCAGTGAACCATGACACTGATGGATCAAGTACATACTCCTTATGAAACATAGCAATTCAGCCTATAAGGTGCCGCTCCCAGAAAGCCGGCAGGTGGACGCGCTAAAACCTCCTTCCATTGTTCTCAATGGGAGGCTGCACTGCCTGTTATGGCATGCAGCTGAAGTTTATAGCATGTCATTTTTGGGTGCAGTTGTGGCCTACACTTGAAAACATGGGGAGCAAAACTCGATAAATGGCATGGAATCCAGGCCAAATGTCCACTGTCAAAAAAACGCTGTGTAAACATTACCTACTATTAGAGTAATGTTCTAAACAAAAGCCAAAGCAACCCCTATAAAGCAGTAGCCAAATTTCTCATTAGGGTAAATTCCTAAGTTGAGTCATATCCTTTAATCTAATACATAATACATAATTTAATTTCAAGGAATATATCCAGGCTTCTTTTAAACCTTTTGAATGAATGCACCTTCCTCTGGCAGACAGTTTAATAGTCTCACTGCTCTTACAGTAAAGAACCCATTCTATCTTGGTGTAGAAATCTTCTATCCTCTAGAAATGGAGGATACCCTCTTGTTACTATTACAGTCCTGGGCATAAATAGATCATGGGTGAGTTTGCTGTTTGAACCTTTGTTATATTTAAACATAGGCACTAGGCCTCAGTCTATGCAAAGGTTCTCCCAAATCGAATCACCTAAGATTCTAATTCTATAGAATCAGATTTTTTGCAAAAATCCAGACCAATTCACTTATCTCTAATTACTTGCTGTTTTCTAAAGGCTGTATTAGTCAGGCAGATGATCTTTAATGAGCGTTCATAGTAACGCTCGTTAGCGATGATCTGGCAGTGTAATACTTCCGGCGATTACCAGATCATCAGGCAATCCAAATCTTTCAACAGGTTTAAAAATCATAATTTCTAGAAAACAATGATTCAGTATAGGGAAGAGCAATGACATAACAATCGCTCCTCCCTATACTGGGTAGGAGATCATTGCATGTAATAGCAGCGGTCTCCTCTGCTAATGAGCAGGTGATTGTTGTGAAAGAATGCTTCCCTTCCGACAATCGCCTGCCTGATCTGGCTGTCTAATACGGCCTTAAGGTTGCACCAATTTCAATTCTGGTATCGGCAGTGACTTATGTTCATTTCAAAATTATAATGGCTTTTAAGACACCTGAAAGATAAATTCTGATAATTTCACCAGTGGTGAGGCCATGATCTGGTTGGTAAGATCCAGTGTGCGAAAAATAATGTGTTCGTCTTATAGTATGGGTTGTTACTAGGGTTGAGCGAACCCGAACTGTAAAGTTCGGGTTCGTACCGAACTTTAGGTTTATTGGACCCCGAACCTTTAGGTTTATTGGACCCCGAGCTGTGGACGGGCCTTGAACAACAGACCGATGAGTGGTTTGTGCCAGTCAGCCTCAAGCCCGGCCTGGCGTTGTGCGATAATGGGCGAAATCTCGTAGCAGCTCTGGGACTAGCCGGTTTGACGCACATCCCTTGCTGGCGCATGTGCTGAATTTGGCGGTGCAGAGATTCCTTAAAACTTACCCCGATATGTCAGAGCTGCTGTATAAAGTGTGGGCCGTCTGTGCGTGCTTTCGGCGTTCTCACCCTGCTGCTGATCGCCTGTCAGCATTGCAGCGTAACTTCGGCCTTCCCGCTCACCGCCTCATATGCAACGTGCCCACAAGGTGGAACTCCACCTTGCACATGCTGGCCAGACTGTGCGAGCAGCAGCAGGCGATAGTGGAGTTTCAGCTGCAGCACGCACGGGTGAGTCGCTCGGCGAAACAGCACCACTTCACCACCAATGACTGGGCCTCCATGCGAGACCTGTGTTCCTTGTTGCGCTGTTTTGAGTACTCCACCAACATGGCCAGTGCCGATAACGCTGTTCTCAGCGTTACTATCCCACTTCTATGCCTCCTTGAAAAAACGCTCCTGGCGATGATGGAAGAGGATGTGGCAAAGGAGGAGGAAGAGGGATCATTTCGCAGGGTTTCCGGCCAGTCATTCCCAAGTGGCTCCGAGGGTGGGTTCCTGCACCCACAAACCCAAGGTACACAATTGTCCACCCAGGGCACAGTTCTGGAGGAGGTGGAGGATGAGGAGGAGGAGATGGAGGAGGAGGAACCATGTTTACAGCAGGGTAGCACCCAGACCTGCTCATGGCCATCACTGGTGCATGGATGGGGGGATACAGAGGACACAGACGATACACCTCCCACAGAGGACAGCTTTTCGTTGCCTCTGGGCAGCCTGGCACACATGAGCGATTACATGCTGCAGTGTCTCCGCAACGACTGCCGAGTTGCCCACATTCTAACTTGTGCTGATTACTGGGTGGCCACGCTGCTGGATCCCCGTTACAAGGACAACGTACCGTCCTTAATTCCGTCACTGGAGTGTGATCGTAAGATGCGCGAATACAAGCGCACGCTGTTAGACGTGCTGCTGGTGGCATTCCCACCTGATAGTGGGGGCACATTGGAAGCACAAGGCGAAGGCAGAGAAAGAGGTCGCCAACGCAGCTGGGGCACCGCCAGCACCTCAGAAGGCAGGGTTAGCATGGCCGAAATGTGGAAAAGCTTTGTCTGCACGCCACAACAACCAGCACTACAAGCTGATATGGAACGTCTTAGCAGGAGGCAGCATTTCACCAACATGGTGGAGCAGTATGTGTGAACACGCCTACACGTACTGAATGACGGGTCTGCCCCCTTCAACTTCTGGGTCTCCAAATTGGGCACATGGCCTTAGCTTGCCCTTTTCGCCTTGGAGGTGCTGGCCTGCCCTGTCCACAGCCACAGCCAATCTGGACAAGCTCACATTCATTAAAATGCAGGCAAGCATGGATCCCTCAGGACTTGTCCGTACCTTGTGCAGAATAGACATGTATACCGGCACTAAGTAGCCATTGTTATACTGCAGCGCAATTGCTCATGTTTGTATTTTGGATATTTCACACTCTTTTGGAGTGTACCTTAATTTTACAAAATTAAATTAAAACCAAAAACCTGTGTTGGCTATCTCGTCCTCCTCCACCGCCGCTTCCACCTACTCCGCTATGTCCACCGCCTCCTCAAACTCCTACTCCATATGGAACTCCACCTCATAAATCCATTTTTTTTTTGTACGTGTTTTATTTTATATCATTTCAATACTTTGTCATTAACATTTTCGGTTGAAATTCACCAATTTTTGGGTGTATAGTACCACTGCTATACCTAGTAGACCGGTAAAAAAAAAAATATAATAATTACATTACAAAAGTTACATTTTATGGTGAAATAAAAAAAAAATTGGGGTGTATAGTACCACTGCTATACCTAGTAGACAGGTTAAAGGGATTCTGTCATCAGAAATGAGCCCTATAAGCTAAACATATGGCGATGTCCCTTGTAAAACACAGAATCCTAAAGTGAGTTTATCAAATGCCCCTGTGGCTCTATATTCCTAAAAAAGCTGTTTATATCACCTGTCAATCACTTCAAAATGTGTCCAAGGGGACGTCTCATGGTGAAAGGTGCCCAGCTGCAGCCATCTCGTTTAGGTGCCCAGCGCCGCCTTCTGAGCTGAAATTGCCGCCCTCCCTTTCATGCAATCCGCCTACCTCACGTCATCACTGCCTCTAACCACCGCTCGCTTCATCCAGATCCCGCAAGCTTTGAACCAGGCTGTAGGAGGTTGGATGGCTGGGATGGGCTGTAATAGGGCAGTCAGTAGAGGTTCGAGCGAAGTGCGCCGGCCGGCGCATGCGCACTTCGCTATACGAGGCCGCTGCCAGTAGTCCGCACGGGCGCATCAGGATATACCTAGTGCGCACGCGCGGGATCTGGATGAAGCGAGCGGTGGTTAGAGGCAGTGATGACGTGAGGTAGGCGGATCGCATGAAAGGGAGGACGGCGATTTCAGCTCAGAAGGCGGCGCTGGGCACCTAAACGACATGGCTGCAGCCGGGCACCTTTCACCATGAGACGTCCCCTTGGACACATTTTGAAGTGATTGACAGGTGATATAAACAGCTTTTTTAGGAATATAGAGCCACAGGGGCATTTGATAAACTCACTTTAGGATTCTGTGTTTTACAAGGGACATCGCCATATGTTTATCTTATAGGGCTCATTTCTGATGACAGAATCCCTTTAAACAAAAAAATAATAATTGTAATTTACTTTTTTGGGTTAAATTAACCAATTTTTGGGTGTAAAGTACCACTGCTCTACCTAGTAGACAGGTTAAAAAAAAAAAAATTGTCATTTACATTTTTGGGTGAAATTCACCAATTTTGGTGTGTATAGTACCACTGCTATACCTAGTAGACCGGTAAAAAAAAATTAGAAATTGTCAGTTACATTTTATGGTGAAATTAACAAATTTTTGGGTGTATAGTACCACTGCTATACCTAGTTGACAGATTAAACAAAAAAAAAATTTGTCATTTACTTTTTCGGGTGAAATTAACAAATTTTTGGGTGTATAGTACCACTGCTATACCTAGTAGGCCGGTTAAAAAAGAAATAAATTGTCATTTACATTTGTCGTACTTTTATCCATTGGGGGACACAGACCATGGGTATAGCTTAGAGGTATTAGTAGGAGGAACACTATGCAAATACAAAAGAGCTCCTCCTCCTCAGGCTATACCCCCCCGACTCCACCAGGAGGAACTCAGTCTTTGCTTAGTGTCCGGTGAAGGAGGTTGACACGATCACTATCTCTACTCTGGTTTGTTATTTTCTTTCTAGATGGGGACACAGGTCAGCATAGCGCTTTCCTGGTCCCCCGTGGTGTGCCCGCCGCCGTCTTTGGGACGCTGCCTGGCTGCCTCCATTGCCCCCCAAAGAAGATAAGTGGACCCGGGCTCGACCTGCAGCTCCAGTATCCCACCAGCCACTGGGTCACCTGCTGCCACCCTCCACCAGAGCACTGCACTCCTGGGCAAGGAGTCAGAAGTCTGAAGAGGTGCATCCCTGCTGGTCCTGGAGTCGAGGGAGAAGTTCTGCAGGAGCAGATAAGTATTGCCTGCATCCCTGCCACCCCCCCCCCCCCTTCCTCCCTCTCTCCATCCTCTTTACTCCTGAGGCTGCCTGGGTGAAACAGAGATAGGAGTCCTTCTGGGGGCACGTGGGACTCTTTATTAAGGGCACATATTGCCTGCCTTTATGGCAGGCTCAGCATCTGGCACGCTATGCGTGACTCTCCCCCCTCCCTAGGGAGAGAACAAGTTGTCGGCATCGCTCCTTTTCCTCCAGTCGGTTCAGGGCAGGGGACGCACCTCTGAGTTCGGCGGTAGTGCTCACCGCTGCAGCCGCCGGCAGCACTTCCTTCCTACACCCCAGGGATATTAGCCCCCGATATGCTGTGAGGGGACCCTGGTGGCGACGGATCAATTTTTTCATACAGCGCGCGCGCTCTTTTCGTGCCATTATGACGCGGCCGGGGGGCGGAGCCTCGGTTCCGATCTGGCGCTTCCTCCTCGCTGTGTGCGGCCGTGCAGTGCCGAACTCTCGCATGACTTCCCCTGCTCCTCTCCACTGGAGCTCCTCTCTTCCGTTGCCTGAGTGGTGGGACATTTAAGACAACTGGTAGGAGAATTTCTAATTCTTATCTCAGCCATTTTGCCTAATCCACTCCTACCTGTAGCAGATACAGATGGTCTTTGTCAGACCTTGCCGCTAACCTAAAGCAGGTGTAAAGATAAAGTTTAAAAAAAAAAAAAAAAATGAGGGAGGTCTCTGGGGTTCCCCCTTAGTCTGCCATAGCCATTTCTCAGGCCCCACCGGGGTCCTGTCAGGTGTGCCATTCAGCCTATTTTCTGTCGCCTGTGTCTTGTGCCCTGCCCCTGGACAGGATAACTCCTCCTTCTCTTGCTCAGTCCAGTCCTCCCTCTGCATGACGCAATCCTGCCTCTCTGCGGAGACAGCGGTACCCATCTGGGTTTCCAAAGCCCTCCCCACTCCGTCTCTGGGAGCCTGCGGTCCCCGCTTGGGCATCGGCCATGTCCAGCGCGACCGCTGATTTGGTTTTAGTCGCCAAGGCAGCCGTGTCCTTTAATCCTGTGGCGCCAACCACTCCATCTCCTCTCAGTGGTTCCCACAGTGGGCGCCTGACTACGAAAAGGCAGCGTGAGCGGCAGCATCCCACCTCGGATGACTCCGTCTCGCCCCTTCCTCGCCTGTGGCGTTTTCGGACGGCTCTCCCCCCTCCTTAGGGAGAGCAAGTCTGAAGGGGAATTATACGGCTCGGACGAGCCATGTCCTTTTTGGATTATAGGGCATTTTCAAATCCTGTGACGCCAACCACCTCTCGGTGGTTTTTCCACAGAGGACGCCCGACTACTAAGAGGTAGCGTGAGCGGCAGCATCCCTCCTCGGATGACTCCGTCTCCCCCCCCCCCTCGCCTGTGGCGCTTTCGGTCGACTCTCCCCCCTCCCTAGGGAGAACAAGTCTGAAGGGGAATTATACGGCTCGGACGAGCCATGTCCTTTTTGGATTATAGGGCATTTTCAAATCCTGTGACCCCAACCACCTCTCGGTTGTTTTTCCACAGAGGACGCCCGACTACTAAGAGGTAGCGTGGGCGGCAGCATCCCTCCTCGGATGACTCTGTCTCTCCCCCCCTCGCCTAGAGGCGCGTTCGGACGACTCCCCCCCCTAGGGGGCGCAAGTCTAAAGGGGAATTGTCCGGCTCGGACCAGGTCATGGAGCGGGACCCCTCGCCTAAGCTCTCCACCATGGGGGCTGACTTGGTGGCGACGGTCCGTGACACCCTTATTCTCCAAGGGGATTCTCCTCCTTCATTAGTCAGGAGTTCCCCCCTTTTCCGCCCAGGGAGCCGGAAACTACCGCGTTCCCGGTCCATGAGGGATTTTTCCGCGGTCATATCCACGGCCTGGGGCTGTCCTAACAAGGTTCTCGGCCACCAAGCGCATGAATACACTCTATCCTTCCCTGCTGACGGCGAGGAGAGGTGTCTTCTCCCCCTAAGATGGATCCCCCGGTGGCCAGACTAGCCAATTATACGACCCTCCCTGTCTTAGACAGTTCCTCTTTGCAGGACGCTGTAGGCAGACGCATAGACTCTTTTTCCAGGTCCATGTTTCACTGGCAGGCGCATCCCTGCGACCTACCTTTGACTCCGCAGGGGTGGCCAGTGCTCTCTCTTGTTCCGCCAAGAACTGGCGGAACAAGATGCGTCTACTGACACACTGGATTTGGTTCTCCAGATGTCTCTGGCTTCTAAGCTTCTTTGCGAAGCTTCTAGGGACATTGCTTCCCTCTTTGCCCGCATGTTAGCCATCTCGGTCTGATTAAATGTGTGTGACGCCAACGCCTCCTCCAGACGCTCCCTCGCTAATCTCCCCTTTGGGGTTTCCAGACCTTCTGGGGATCGGCTAGACGTGTTCATCTCTGCTTCCTCCGCCGGGGGTCTCACCAGCCTTCCTGGCGCTAGAGGGCCCAGTCCGCCCGCCCTGCTGCTCCTAAGCCTACTGCAGGTCCCGATCGCGGATTTTCCACTCCCTATTGGACTCCTCTCCTTGCGGGCCTCCCAATGAGGATCCAATCGGACAATACCACAGTGGTGGTCTACATCACCCATCAGGGCGGGACCCGCAGCCGGATGGTGGTGCAGGAAGTGACGGGAATTCTGACGTGGGCGGAGTCGCACGTTCTGGTGTTGTCAGCAGTTTACTTTCCAGGAGTGGACAACTGGACAGCGGATTTTCTAAGCCGCAACAAGGTGGTTCCAGGCGAGTGGTCTCTGAATCCAGATGTAATCATAGGAATCTGCCACAGATGGGGCCGTCTGGATGTGGACATGATGGTGTCCAGGCTCAACAACAAGCTCCCGGTGTTCCTGGCTCGCTCCCGGGATCCAAAGGCGTACGGGTGGACGCGCTGGTGTCTCCATGGCAGCCCCCTCTATGTCTTCCCTCCGCTTTCTCTACTACCGAGGGTTCTCCGCAAGATCGAGGCAGAAGGGATTTCGACCGTTCTCATCCCCCCAGAGTGGCCTCGCCGCGATTGGTTCTCAGATGTGGCTCGGATGTTGGCGGACGCCCCATGGCCTCTTCCCGACAGAAAGGATCTACTGTCCAAGGGCCCGCTCTTCCTCCGGAATTTACGGTCTCTTCGTTTAACGGTGTGGCTGTTGAAACCGTCATCCTGAAGAAGAGGGGGTTCTCGGTTTCAGTGATTAGAACCATGATCAGTGCGAGGAAGCCGGCTTCCTCCAGGATTTACTATCGTGCCTGGAAGGCCTTACTGATTTTTTCCATCCCGATGGTGCTGTCGTTTCTTCAGTCCGGCCTTGAGATGGGACTGTCGTTGAGCTCCCTGATAGGTCAGGTTTTTCGGTGCTGGCCGTCATCTTTCAGAAGTCCCTTGCTCTTATGGGCCCTTTTAAGACCTTCTTCATGGGGTGGCACATTCGGATCCCCGTATGTTCCCCACTTGCCTCCTTAGGATCTTAATTGGTCCTGTGTGCTCTGCAGATGGCCCCTTTTGAGCCTCTGAGAGGGGTCTCCCTAACTTGTCTCACCTGGAATGTGGTCTTCCTTGTGGCCATAACTTCCATCAGACCGGCCAGGAGCCTTTTCTGTTTTATTCTCCTGGATACAGTTGGGTTCCGTCCGATTCCCTCCTTTTTGCCCAAGGTGGTCTCTCCCTTCCACCTTAATGAGGATCTTGCCGTTCCTTTTGCCCTTCCCCGGCAAACCCCCAGGAACGCGCTCTACATTCCCTGGATGTCGTACGGGCCCTGAAGGTGTATCTCGCGACTACCGCTTCTGGCCGCCATTCAGATTCCCTCTTTGTGATTCCCGAGGGACCTCATAGGGGTCTGGCGGCCTCCTAGGTCTCTGTGGCGCGACGGATCCGCTCGGCTATTTCCACGGCTTGTCACACTCGTGGTAGGGTTCCCCCGGCTCAGTTTTCCGCTCTCTCCACTAGAGCGGTGAGGGCTTCCTGGGCAAGGCGCACTCGTGCCTCTGCGTCTCAGCTGGGTAAGGCGGCCACCTGGTCGTCCTTGCATACCTTTACGAAGTTATATCAGTTGCATTCACTGGCTTCGGCTGATGCTGTCTTGACCGCAGGGTTTTTCAGGCTGTGGTTCCTGTTTGACCGTTGGATGTTCCTCCTGGCGGTGCTGAGATTTTTTGCCACCCCATGGACTGCTTTAGGACGTCCCATGGTCTGTGTCCCCCAATGGATAAAAGTACGAGAAAAGGAGATTTTTTGTGAAACTCACCTGTAAAATCTTTTTCTCGACTTTTCCATTGGGGGACATAGCTCCCACCCATTATGCCTGTTGCAGGAGGGGTCTTCAGTTCAGTTTCTGTTTGTGGTTTGACCTTATGGCTTGGTCCGATGGTTCCATACTTTTTTCTTGCTCCTTCTCCTACTGCTTTTGCAACGCCTGAGTTCCTCCTGGTGGAGTCAGGGGGTATAGCCCGAGGAGGAGGAGCTCTTTTGTATTTGCATAGTGTCCCTCCTACTAATACCTCTAAGCTATACCCATGGTCTGTGTCCCCCAATGGAAAAGTCGAGAAAAAGATTTTACAGGTGAGTTTCACAAAAAATCTCCTTTTTAGGGTGAAACTCACCAATTTTGGTGTGTATAGTACCATTGCTATACCTAGTGGAGCGGTAAAAAAAATATATAAATTTTCAGTTACATTTTATGGTGAAATTAACCAATTTTGGTGTGTATAGTACCACTCCTATACCTAGTAGGCCAAAAAATATACACTCACCTAAAGAATTATTAGGAACACCTGTTCTATTTCTCATTAATGCAATTATCTAGTCAACCAATCACATGGCAGTTGCTTCAATGCATTTAGGGGTGTGGTCCTGGTCAAGACAATCTCCTGAACTAAAAACTGAATGTCAGAATGGGAAAGAAAGGTGATTTAAGAAATTTTGAGCGTGGCATGGTTGTTGGTGCCAGACGGGCCGGTCAGAGTATTTCACAATCTGCTCAGTTACTGGGATTTTCACGCACAACCATTTCTAGGGTTTACAAAGAATGGTGTGAAAAGGGAAAAACATCCAGTATGCGGCATTCCTGTGAGCGAAAATGCCTTGTGGATGCTAGAGGTCAGAGGAGAATGGGCCGACTGATTCAAGCTGATAGAAGAGCAACGTTGACTGAAATAACCACTCGTTACAACCGAGGTATGCAGCAAAGCATTTGTGAAGCCACAACACGCACAACCTTGAGGCAGATGGGCTACAAGAGCAGAAAACCCCACCGGGTACCACTCATCTCCACTACAAATAGGAAAAAGAGGCTACAATTTGCACGAGCTCACCAAAATTGGACTGTTGAAGACTGGAAAAATGTTGCCTGGTCTGATAAGTCTCGATTTCTGTTGAGACATTCAAATGGTAGAGTCCGAATTTGGCGTAAACAGAATGAGAACATGTATCCATCATGCCTTGTTACCACTGTGCAGGCTGGTGGTGGTGGTGTAATGGTGTGGGGGATGTTTTCTGGGCACACTTTAGGCCCCTTAGTGCCAATTGGGCATCGTTTAAATGCCACGGGCTACCTGAGCATTGTTTCTGACCATGTCCATGTGCTATCCTATCAATATGGGCCAACATTTCTAAAGAATGCTATCAGCACCTTGTTGAATCAATGCCACGTAGAATTAAGGCAGTTCTGAAGGCAAAAGGGGGTCCAACACCGTATTAGTATGGTGTTCCTAATAATTCTTTAGGTGAGTGTATATATTATTGTCAGTTAAATTTTTTGGTGAAATTCACAAATTTTTGGGTGTAATATACCCCTCCTCTACCTAGTTGACAGCTTAATTAATTTCAATAATTTTTCTGTTACATTCTTGGGTTGACATTATACAATTTTAGACGTGAATAAACACCTGCTATGCATAGGTGACAGGGAATAAAATGCTTAAACTTTTAAAAGTTGTCACACTTTTATCTATACTAATAAAAGCCCTGTGTACGTGCTCAGGGCTGTTGTCCGTGGATGTGTGCCGATTAGTGAAGTGCGCATGCGTGGCGCACAAACCAATCAGCACACATTCCATCGTATCAGAGTTTTCTCCAATCCGATGGTATATTTTAACTTGAAGCGTCCCTATCACCATAGGAACGCCTCTATGTTAGAATATACCATCGGATTTGAGTTAGATCGTGAAAACTCAGATCCGACAGTATATTCTAACACAGAGGCGTTCCCATAGTGATGGGGACGCTTCAAGTTAGAATATACTGATAACTGTGGACAGCACCTGATCTCTTACAGGGGGCTGTAATCCGCACAATTAACCCCTCAGGTGTAATCCGCACAATTAACCCCTGTAAGAGATCAGGTGCTGCCAGGCAGCAGGGGGCCAGACCCCCCTCCCTCCCCAGTTTAAAAATTCATTGGTGGCCAGTGCGGCCCCGCTCCCTCCCTCCCCAGTATTAATTTCATTGGTGGCCAGTGCGGCCTCCCTCCCTCCCCAGTATTAAATTCATTGGTGGCCAGTGCGGCCCCCCTCCCTCCCGCCCCAGTATTAAATTCATTGGTGGCCAGTGCGGCCCCCCTCCCTCCCTCCCCAGTATTAAATTCATTGGTGGCCAGTGCGGCCTCCCCTCCCCCCCCAATTAAAATCACCCTCCCATCATTGGTGGCAGCGGAGAGTTCCGATCGGAGTCCCAGTTTAATCGCTGGGGCTCTGATCGGTTACCATGGCAGCCAGGACGCTACTGCAGTCCTGGCTGCCATGGTTACTTAGCAATTTTAGAAGCATTATACTTACCTGCGCTGTCTGTGGCCGGCCGGGCGCTCCTCTTACTGGTAAGTGACAGGTCTGTGCTATAAGCAATGCGCCGCACAGACCTTTCACTTACCAGTAGGAGGAGTGCCGGCTGGCCACAGACAGCGCATGTAAGTATAAGCTAAGTAACCATGGCAGCCAGGACTGCAGTAGCGTCCTGGCTGCCATGGTAACCAATCGGAGCCCCAGCGATTAAACTGGGACTCCGATCAGAAATGCCGCTCCGCTGCCACCAATGATGGGGGAGGGAGGGGGGTTGTTAGCCTGTGGCCACTGCCATCAATGCTTTTAATACTGGGGAGGGAGGGAAGGGGGGCCGCACTGGCCACCAATGCTTTTAATATTAGGGAGGAAGGGGGGCCACACTGGCCACCAATGCTTTTAATACTGGGGAGGGAGGGAGGGGGGGCCGCACTGGCCACCAATGCTTTCAATACTGGGGAGGGAGGGGGGCCGCACTGCCACCAATGCTTTTAATACTGGGGAGGGAGGGGGGGCCGCACTGGCCACAAATGCTTTTAATACTGAGGAGGGAGGGAGGGGGGCCACACTGGCCACCAATGCTTTTAATACTGGGGAGGGAGGGGGGCTGCACTGGCCACCAATGCTTTTAATACTGGGGAGGGAGGGAGGGGGGCCGCACTGCCACCAATGCTTTTAATACTGTGGAGGGAGGGAGGAGGGGGCGCACTGGCCACCAATGCTTTTAATACTAGGGAGGGAGGGGGGCCACACTGGCCACCAATGCTTTTAATACTGGGGAGGGAGGGAGGGAGGGGGGGCCGCACTGGCCACCAATGCTTTCAATACTGGGGAGGGAGGGGGGCCGCACTGCCACCAATGCTTTTAATACTGGGGAGGGAGGGGGGCCGCACTGGCCACAAATGCTTTTAATACTGAGGAGGGAGGGAGGGGGGCCACACTGGCCACCAATGCTTTTAATACTGGGGAGGGAGGGGGGCTGCACTGGCCACCAATGCTTTTAATACTGGGGAGGGAGGGGGGCCGCACTGCCACCAATGCTTTTAATACTGGGGAGGGAGGGAGGAGGGGGCGCACTGGCCACCAATGCTTTTAATACTGGGGAGGGAGGGAGGGGGGGTGCACTGGCCACCAATGCTTTTAATACTGGGGAGGGAGGGGGGCCGCACTGGCCACAAATGCTTTTAATACTGGGGAGGGAGGGAGGGGGGCCGCACTGGCCACCAATGCTTTTAATACTGGGGAGAGAGGGGGGTCTGGCCCCTGCTGCCAGGCAGCACCCGATCAGGGGGCTGAGATCCGCACAATTGATCCGCATAATTGTGCGGATCACAGCCCCCTGTAAGAGATCGGGTGCTGCCAGGCAGCAGGGGGCAGTTATGTACACAGTTCTTAGTATATTCTAACTTGAAGCGTCCCCATTACTATGGGAACTCCTCTGTGTTAGAATATACTGTCGGATCTAAGTTTTCACGATCTAACTCAAATCCGATGGTATATTCTAACATAGAGGCATTCCCATGGTGATGGGGACGCTTCAAGTTAAAATATACCATCGGATTGGAGAAAACTCAGATCCGATGGTATATTAATAGGGACTCCTGACTTTACATTGAAAGTCAATGGGGGACGGATCCGTTTACAATTGCACCAATATTGTGTCAATGTAAACGGATCCGTCCCCATTGACTTACATTGTAAGTCAGGACGGATCCGTTTGGCTCCACACCGTCAGGCGGACAAGCGTATTAGCCACCAGTCACAGTGACAGTGGTTTCAGCACCACCAGTTAGTGCCAGCTCTATCAGCCACCAGTCACAGTGCCCGCCGTATTAGCACCACCAATCAGTGCCAGCTGTATCAGCCACCAGTCACAGTGCCAGTGGTCTCAGCACCACCAGTCAGTGCCAGCCGTATCAGCCACCAGTCACAGTTACAGCAGTCTCAGCACCACCAGTCAGTGCCAAGCGTATTAGCCACCAGTCACAGTGATAGTGGTTTCAGCACCCCCAGTTAGTGCCAGCTCTATCAGCCACCAGTCACAGTGCCAGTGGTCTCAGCACCACATGGCACTGCCAGTCGTCTCAGCCAACAGTAAGTGCCAGCTGTTTCAGCCATCAGCTGCAGTCTCAGCACCACCAGTCCGTGCCAGCCATCTCAGGCACCAGTCACAGTGCCCACAGTCTCAGCACCACCAGTCAGTGCCAGCATTCAGTGCCAGCAATCAGTGCCAGCCGTATCAGCGACCAGTCACAGTGCCAGTGGTCTCAGCACCACCAGTCAGTGACAGCTGTCTCAGTCACCAGTCACAGTGCAAGTGGTTTCAGCACTACCAGTCAGTGGCAGTCATATCAGCCACCAGTCACAGTGCCTGCAGTCTCAGCCAAAAGTCAGTGTTAGTGACGCATATTACAGCTACATATAAGTCAGTATTACAGTAAGAGAAAATATTATAAAATTATAAAAGTACAAGCCTATATTACTTGGACTTTTTACTAACAACATGCCACCCAAAAAAAGGACACATCAAGTAGGACAAAAGACACAGACAATGAAACCCTACATAACCAAATTCTCCTGGAGAAACAGTCAAGTCAGCAAGTAAAAATCAAAAAAAGAAAGGCTGAAAAACAAAGAAAAAAACTAGCAAATAGATCAATTCAAGAAAAAGAAAATGAGTGTCACAAAACGCTAAAAGAGAAAGATTCAGAAGAGCAAATAGATCTATAGAAGAACAGGAAAATCAGCATAAAAAACAATCTCTAAGAGAAAGACAAAGACGAGCAAATAGATCTATTGAAGAAAAGGAAAATGAGCGTCAGAAAAATGTGAAAGCACACAGAGCTAGGAGAGCAACACTACGTCAGCAACAAGCAATAAAAAGAGGCAGGATAACAGATCTACAAACAGACACAACACATTTATCAACAGCCACACAGGAGAGGATAAATGATATAAGAGAAAGACAAAAACGTAAGAGACATGCTGAAAGAGAAAATGCTAGGAGAGCAAGTCTTACATCAGAAGAACGACAATTACAATGTTTGCGGCAAGCACAATTACAGAGACTGGCCTGAAGTAAACGAGTGGAAAATAACGAATCCCGGGCAACAATAGAAAGAATGGCAATGATAAATTATATAGTTAATATTAATGAGGGTAACATTATACCCCACACATGTGGAGATTTAAATCAGATATGCAATTTTTGTCAAGCAAAACATTTGGAAGGAGAAAGACCATCTGATCAAAAATTTACACAGTGTTGCTCAAAAGGAAAAGTTAATCTTCAACCAATTCGAACAAATCCGTTTATACAGCAGCTCATGATGGGTCAGCATCATTACAGCAAAAATTTCATGCAAAATATAAGGTCAATAAATAGTGCTCTAGCATTTGCATCTATGGGAGCTAACATTAGTCCGCCTTCTGGCTAAGGGCCATACTGTTTTCGAATCCATGGTTTGATTTGTCACAGAGCAGGAACACTGCATCCTCAACAGGGTGAAAACAGACAGTTTTCACAATTATACATTTAGATCCCTCTGAAGCTGCAGAACAAAGAATGCAAATTTCTGCCAACTCAGGAATAAATACAGAGCTTATGTAAACATTAAGTACATTTAGGGCACAATTCAATCCTTTTGCCGAGGCCTGCAAAATGTTGTACCAAGTTGAAAAAGAATATGAAGAGAATGCTGCCAAAAATGACAATGTTATTAAGGAAGTGTCCATGACAATAGTACAAGATCGCAAAAATGACCAAAGGCGCTATAACGCACCAAAATATAATGAGGTTGCTTTTATTTTTCAAAATGATGATGGAGAACCACCACTTGAAAGAGATCTTCTTACACACTGCAAACCAAGTGAAGATTATACAAATAAAAAGAAAACACAAAGAATTAGTGTCCTTGATCCTAATTTGGAACCCATGGATTATCCATTGTTATTCCCCTATGGGGATCAAAGCTGGGGAATTGACATTCCATTGCAAAACAGACCACAAGCTTTATTAAATTTACCAAACCAGTCACACAATCCTAGAGTTAGAGTCACTCAAATGCAATACTACTATTACCGTCTTTCCATTAGAGAGGATTTTAATCCCTTTTTAAATGCAGGCCGCCTTACACAGCAATATATAGTTGATGCATATGTAAAAACAGAAGCCAACAGACTCAATTATATACGTCAAAATCAGCCTAAATTGCGTGTTGAAAAATACTCTGGATTAATGGATCATTTGTTTAATGAAGCCAATGAAGCAGGCCTGAGTCCTGGAAAAATTTATATTTTGCCTTCTTCATTTGCAGGGAGCCCCAGAAACATGCAACAAAATTACCAAGATGCTATGGCAATTGTCAGAAAATATGGAAAACCGGATTTTTTTATTACAATGACATGCAATCCCAAATGGGAAGAGATTGTACATAACCTACAACATGGACAAACTGTTGATGGACAACCACATTTAGTTGCAAGAGTATTTCACCTAAAACTCAAAGCTCTAATTGATGACATCAGTAAAAAACATATTTTTGGAGTCCCAAAAGCAATGGTCTACGTGATAGAATTTCAAAAGAGAGGTTTACCACATGCTCACATACTTCGCATTCTTAAAGAAAGCTGTAAACCAAAAAATGAAGAACTGATAGATAAAATTGTCTGAAATCCCTAACATAGAAATCACTCCTCGCTTACATGCAATTGTAACAAAGCATATGATTCATGGACCATGCGGAGCACTCAATCCTAATTCTCCATGTATGACAAATGACAAATGCTGTAAGGATTTTCCGAAGGAATTCCAACAAAAAACTATTGCTAATAGCAATGGCTATCCAAAGTACAAGAGAAAAAAATACAGGCCAAACTATAATTCTTAACGGAAAGAATATTGATAATTCTTGGGTTGTATCATATAATCCTTACTTAGCGTTGAAGTACAATTGCCACATTAATGTGGAAGTTGTGCATCAGTGAAAAGTGTCAAATACCTTTTTAAATATGTGTACAAAGGTCATGATTGTACAAATGTTGTCATTCAAGAACAAGGTACTTTGAATCATGATGAAATAAACACCTATATTAATTCTAGGTATGTCAGTGCTCCAGAAGCAGCATGGCGTTTGCATGGGTTTGAAATGCATTATCAATCCCATACCATCCATAGATTAGCAGTGCATCTGCCTGAAGAACAATCAGTTTTTTTCAACCCAAATGACATTACTACAGCGGTACAGAGAGCTTTAAACCGTGATACTCAATTGACAGCTTGGTTCAAATTGAATCAACAAAAAGAGGAAACAAAGAATATATTATATTCGGACATTCCTTTGCATTATGTGTTTGACTCTAAGAATTGTTGTTGGAAATTGCGTCAACGTGGTGCAGAAAAAATTATTGGACGAATGTATTCTGTCAACTTAATATCAGATGCAGAGCCTTACTGTCTGCGTCTACTATTGCTGCATGTGGCTGGTGCAGTATCCTTTGAAGATCTGAGGACAGTACATGGTAATGTCTATCCCACTTTCCAAGAGGCTGCAAAAGGAAAAAGACTTATTAATGATGACGATGTGTGGGAGAACACTCTGGAAGATGTTGTCCACTTTACAATGCCTAAACAACTTAGGGAATTATTTGCATATGTCTGCGTTTTTGCATCATTACAAAATATGAATGCACTTTTTCAAAAAATATGAGCACTATCTCATTGAAGATTTAGTTCACAAACATAAACAACACAATGATGATTGTACAATTTGTCGTAAGATCGCACTTAAAGAAATAGCCAACATTCTGGTACTACATGGCAAAAACTGTGAAGATTTTGGATTGCCTTCCACAATGCCAAATACTGATCAACTTTGGAATATGTATGATAAGGAATTACAAAAATACAGAGCTGAAGAAATGGAGAAAACCTTAAACAGAGAACAAAAAAGAGCTTCAGAAAAAATATTGTCTGCAAGCAAAAATGACAACCTTTGCAACCGTTGTTTTTTCTTGGATGGTCCAGGAGGTAGTGGTAAAACGTATCTTTACAAAACCCTTCTCAGCACAGTTCGTGGAGAAGGTAACATTGCACTCCCTGTAGCCTCAACAGGTATAGCGGCCAATCTTCTTGAGGGTGGAGGAATATAAAACTCTCAGTTCAAATTACCTGTTCCGATAGTTGAGAACTCAATATCAAATATGCGTCTCAATTCTTCTGATGCTGAAAATTTGAGATCATCTACAGTGCTCATTTGGGATGAGTGTACAATGGCCCCGTCTATTGCTCTTACAGTGGTTGACAAACTGCTAAAAGAAATAACGGATAACCAGAAACCCTTTGGAGGAAAATTTTTATTACTTGGTGGAGATTTTCGGCAAACACTTCCAGTGGTTCCTCATGGTGATCGGACAAAAATTGTTGAAGCATGTATAAAGTATAATAAACTGTGGCAAAACTTCCAAATACTTAACCTTACAAACAATATCCGTTCAGTTGATACTGAATTCAGCAATTGGTTGATCCAAGTTGGCAATGGTGATACACCACACATTGACGGTTTGCCTGAAGACATAATTGAAATCCCTTCAAAAATTTTATGTACAGGAAATATTGTCAACAACTTTTTTGGAGAAAGAATTTTAGTTGTTGATGTCTCAAAGATAACAAAAAAATGTATTCTTTGCCCAAAGAACTCTGATGTTGATAGCATAAATGAAGAGGTGCTAAACATTTTGGAAGGAGATACTGTGACATTCCTTAGCTCAAACTCAATTGATGACTCAACTGAGGAAGATATGCAGAACTATCCTATTGAGTTTCTTAATGAGTTAACTCCAACAGGAATGCCGAGGCATAAACTGAACCTTAAAAAGGGAGCAATAATTATGCTCCTCAGAAATATAAACACTAAAAGAGGATTGTGCAATGGAACCCGCCTCTTTGTTAAAGACTGTAACGCACCTAATTGATCAGTTAGGATCTCAACTGCGGAAGCAATGGACATCCACTATTTAATCATAAAATCATTTACCGCTATCCCTCTAATTAGTTACTGCTGGAAAGGAAGGTCCCCCAGTATTACAGGAGTCACAAGTTAGTATGAGCTTGTGCACAGTTCAGAGTTAGTATATAGTATGCCCTTAGTTTAGTATATAGTATGCCATAGGTTCAGGGTTAGTATATAGCATGTCCACAGTTTAGTATATAATATGCAGCAGGTTCAGAGTTAGTATAGCATGTCCTCAGTTTAGTATAAATATATGCAGCAGGTTCAGAGTTAGTATAGCATGTCCTCAGTTTTAGTATGTAATATGCAGTAGGTTCAGAGTGAGTATAGCATGTCCTCAGTTTAGTATATAATATGCAGCAGGTTCAGAGTGAGTATAGCATGTCCTCAATTTAGTATATAATATGCAGCAGGTTCAGAGTTAGTATAGCATGTCCTCAGTTTAGCATATAATATGCAGCAGGTTCAGAGTGAGTATAGCATGTCCTCAGTTTAGTATATAATATGCAGCAGGTTCAGAGTGAGTATAGCATGTCCTCAGTTTAGTATATAATATGCAGCAGGTTCAGAGTGAGTATAGCATGTCCTCAGTTTAGTATATAATATGCAGCAGGTTCAGAGTGAGTATAGCATGTCCTCAATTTAGTATATAATATGCAGCAGGTTCAGAGTTAGTATAGCATGTCCTCAGTTTAGTATATAATATGCAGCAGGTTCAGAGTGAGTATAGCATGTCCTCAGTTTAGTATATAATATGCAGCAGGTTCAGAGTGAGTATAGCATGTCCTCAGTTTAGTATATAATATGCAGCAGGTTCAGAGTGAGTATAGCATGTCCTCAGTTTAGTATATAATATGCAGCAGGTTCAGAGTTGGTTTGGGAATATCGCCTCACACCAGCAGGAACCACCCCACTCTGAGTTCCAGGACCTTAATCAGAGCAGGTAACAGGCATATACTTGCGGTTAGTTGGTCCTGGCTAGGAAGCCAGCAGTGGGGAAGCCAGTGGAAAGTAGGTAGGCAGTCTTTCACAATGTTGTTAGGGATCCAGGTCTGGATATGTGGACAGAGTCCTCAGATGCAATGGAGCTAGCAGGGTGCGCACTCCTTTAGTGGAACACCCTGCTTAGCACCTGTCTTCTATTTAAGGCCCGGAGGTAAGTGGGCGGAGTCACAGGGAGCCGCTGCGATCCAGGCTGTACTGTTACAGTACCCCCCCCTTAAGGGACCCCTCCGGGGTACCCCACTAGGAGAGGGTCGGTTGGTAAATCTTCTATGGAACAATCTTTGGAGTCTGGGAGCATGAATGTTTTGCACATCTTTCCAAGAGTCATCCTGGGGACCATACCCCTTCCATCTAACGAGATACTGGATCTTCCCCCGTCTTCTTCTGGAATCAATGAGCTGCTCAACTTCAAATTCTTCTTCTCCTTGGACCTCTAACGGCGGCAAGGGTCGAGGATCATTTGATGGGAATGGCCTAGGTCTAAACGGCTTCAGTAGTGACACGTGGAATGTGGGATGTACCTGTAATCGAGGAGGAAGGGTGAGTCTCACCGTGTTGGGGTTAATAATCCTATCTATCGGAAAAGGACCCAGGAATTGTCTTCCCAATTTCTTGGAAGGTACCCCCAACCGAAGGTTTCTTGTTGATAACCAAACCGAGTCTCTGACCTGGTAGGGAGGATTTTCTCTCCTACGACGGTCGTAGTAAAACTTCTGTCTTTCCTTTGCCCGTTGAAGGTTGTCTTTTAGCGTCTTAAGGGTAGTTTGCAAAGTGGTCAGATAATCGTCTGTGGCTGGAACGTTTGTGGGAAGGCTGGTTTGAGGAAGAGACCTAGGGTGAAATCCGTAATTAGCAAAGAATGGAGTATGTAATGTGGAGGAATTCGTAGAATTATTATAGGCGAATTCAGCGAGAGGAAGTAGGCCCTCCCAGTCATCCTGGAGAAATGAGCAGTGACATCTGAGAAACTGTTCCAGACACTGATTCACCCTTTCAGTCTGCCCATTAGTTTGGGGGTGATAGGCGGTAGACATTCTGTGGTCGATTTGAAGTCTGGAACAAAGTGCTCTCCAGAATTTGGATACAAATTGCGAACCCCTGTCTGATATGACCTGGCTAGGAATTCCATGTAACTTAATAATATTAGACAGGAATACCACGGCCGTTTCCTTGGAGGAGGGTATTTTCTTGAGGGGCACGAAGTGTGCCATCTTAGTCAGCAAATCCACTACCACCATGATGGTATTGTTTCCTCTGGAAAGGGGAAGTTCAACTATGAAATCCATCGAGACCCATTCACAGGGTCTGTTGGCGATGGGAAGACTCATTAGGAGACCATAAGGTCGGTTCCTGTCAGTTTTACATGAGGCACAGGTCTCGCACGTGGAAACGTATTCCTCAATTTGTTTGGTCATCTTTGG
Organism: Bufo bufo; assembly: GCF_905171765.1. Taxonomy (NCBI): domain Eukaryota; kingdom Metazoa; phylum Chordata; class Amphibia; order Anura; family Bufonidae; genus Bufo; species Bufo bufo. The sequence goes on along the minus strand of NC_053389.1, from coordinate 465,939,192 downwards.
CCACCAGAAGTTCCTGCGTATCAGGGTTGTGGTTTTAGCAATGCCGGGATGTCCCGCGAGGGGTAAATCATGGCAAAGTTTGATCACCTGATTGGTGAGGGAGGGTGGTATATACAGTTGGCTGTCCTTGTAAAGGAGACCCTGTTGGTTCTGCGAAAGACCAGGGGGGGTATTAGCATGGTCATTAATTAGAGCATCCTTGAGCTGGGTTTCCAAAGTTATGGTGGCAAGGACGAGTTTCTTCGGTGGAATGATCCATGTGGGGGCCGTGTCTGAGGTGCGAATTTTAGCCAGTCGTGACAAGGCGTCGGCCTTCCCATTTTTTGAGCCTGGTCGGTATGTAATTTGGAAGTTAAACCTGTCAAAAAAAAAACTCCACCGTACTTGGCGGCCTGATAGTGTTTTATTGGTTTTCAGGTATTGTAGATTACGGTGATCCGTATAAATTGTGATGGGGTGTATTGATCCTTCAAGTAAATGCCTCCAATTTTCCAGGGAGCATTTTATGGCGAGGAGTTCCTTTTCGCCTATGGGGTAATTGAATTCGGCGGTATTTAGCGTCCGGGAGTAGAACCCGATAGGATGTAACGGAGTTGAAAAAGAGCTTCGCTGGGACAGAACGGCTCCTATGGCTGCCTGGGATGCGTCTACTTCCAGCACGTAGTGATGGTTCGGATTTGGGAGAGTCAGTATCGGTGCCGTAGTGAATCTGTTCTTTAATAACTCAAACGCTGATTGGGCGTCCTTGGACCAAACGAACTTCGTGTTGACACTAGTTAAGCGGGTTAGTGGTTTAGTGGTAGCGGAGAAATCCTTAATAAATTTCCTATAGAAGTTTGAGAACCCCAGGAACCGTTGAAGAGCTTTCCTGGAATCCGGGATCGGCCAATTTTGGATTCAAGTGATTTTTGAGTGATCCATCTGGATACCCTTGGGTGAAATTATGTATCCGAGGAAGGGAAGAGAAGTAGTCTCGAACACACATTTTTCCTGTTTGACGTATAAGCGATGAACACTTAACCGTGCAAGAACCCAACGGACATGTTTCCTGTGATCGTGTAAGTTATCGGAATACACTAGTATATCATCAAGATAGATGATTACACATACGTCCAGTAGATCCCTAAAGATGTCGTTAATAAAATTTTGGAATGTGGCAGGGGCGTTGCACAACCCGAAGGGCATCACTGTATACTCGAAGAGTCCATACCGAGTGCGGAAGGCTGTCTTCCATTCATCACCTTTTCTGATCCTAATTAAGTTGTATGCGCCTCTCAAATCTAGCTTGGTGTAGATTGTTGCTGTTTGTAATCTTTCTATGAGTTCGGATATTAGCGGCAAGGGGTACCGATTTTTAATTGTTACTTTGTTCAAGGCTCTGTAATCTATGATGGGCCTTAGGCTTGAGTCTTTGTTTCTCACGAAGAACATCCCTGCTGCTGCCGGGGAGGTTGAAGGCTGAATAAAACCTTTTCGTAAATTCTCTTCTAGGTACTGTTTGAGGTGAACAAGTTCTGGTTGTGCCAATGGATAAATTCTACCCGTGGGTATCTCACTACCCGGCAGCAAGTCTATGGGGCAATCGTAAGATCTATGGGGCGGAAGAGATTCCGCCTTCTTTGCGCTGAATACCTCAGCAAAGTCTGCGTATTGGCTGGGAACCTGGTTCACTCCCACGTGCATGAGAGATTTGAGAGGAAAGCAAGTCTCCATACAATAAGGTGAGGTAAACTGAACTCTCCCCTGTTTCCATAGGAGGGTTGGCTGGTGTATTTGCAACCATGGCAACCCAAGAATCACGGGAAACAATGGAGAGTGTATGATATCAAGTGATAAGAATTCTGTGTGGTTATTTTCACATGTCACCATGAGGGGTTGAGTCTGACTGTGAATAGGACTAGAAGTGGTACCGTCAATGAAACTCACGGATATCGGAACGTTTTTTCTCATGTGGGGAATTTTATTTCGCTCAACCAGATGCATGTCGATAAAATTCCCCGAAGCTCCCGTGTCCACCATGGCTTCAACGATAATCCGGTTTTGGTCCCACTGTAAGGTGAGAGACGTGTATATGTAACCACCAGTACTATTTTTTGTACTGCCTAAGGTACAAAACGTGCTGCTTTTATCTTCGCACTTCTTACGTATCGCGGGGCATCCGTCAACGGTATGGTCAGCAGAGGCACAGTATAAACAGAGGTTGAGGTTACGTCTCCTGGCTTTCTCTCTCTCGGTCAGAGGTCCTCGGATCGCCCCAATCTCCATCATCTCTACAGCAGGACCCTGGCTGGACGGTCTTGGGTTGGGTGTGAAGCCTGAGACTCTCTCGGCTCTGCGTTCCCTCAGCCGTCTGTCAATGGTGGTGGCCTTCTGCATCAAGGCATTAAGTGTAAGTGGTAATTCTCCTCGGGCTAATTCGTCCTTCAGGGCCTCGGAAAGACCTAGGCGGAACTGATTCCTAAGGGTGAGGTCATTCCATTCAGTCTCCCGGGCCCAGCGAGTGTATTCCTCAATAAAGTCCTCTACAGGTCGTCTCCCTCGTTTAAGGCTGCGTATAGTGGTCTCAGCGGTCAGTTGTTTACTATGGTCCTCGTAGAAAAGGGCCATTTTTTCAAGGAACAGAGAGAAGGAATCCAGGACTGGGTCTTCCTTTTCTAAATAAGTATTGGCCCATGCTCTGGGCTCCCCCCTGAGGTAAGAGATCATGGTAAGTACTTTTGTTCTGTCAGTTGGGTAAGTCCGGGGCTGCAGCTCAAACATTAGTTTGCACGCGTTCAGGAACTCCCTGAACTGCCTTCGGTCACCCGAGAATATCTCAGGTGGGCTGACCTTGGGTTCTGGTCCATCACGGGGGTGTCCGGGCCCCTGAGTGACAAGTTGCCGTAGTGCCTGGTTTTCTAGCTGGAGATGTTGTACAGTCACGTTGAGGGTCTCCACCCTCTTAGTGAGGGTGACGAGGTGACCTGCAACCTCCGCTGGATCCATGTGGGTTCCACTAATATGTAGCGCACCTAGTTGATCAGTTAGGATCTCAACTGCGGAAGCAATGGACATCCACTATTATCCCACCGCCCTTGTTTTTGGATGTGGGATTCGCGGTTACTCAGTATGTACCCCAGGCGTCTCTCTCAGTCTTGGGCGGAGAGTTTGGGGTAACAAAATCATTTACCGCTATCCCTCTAATTAGTTACTGCTGGAAAGGAAGGTCCCCCAGTATTACAGGAGTCACAAGTTAGTATGAGCTTGTGCACAGTTCAGAGTTAGTATATAGTATGCCCTTAGTTTAGTATATAGTATGCCATAGGTTCAGGGTTAGTATATAGCATGTCCACAGTTTAGTATATAATATGCAGCAGGTTCAGAGTTAGTATAGCATGTCCTCAGTTTAGTATATAATATGCAGCAGGTTCAGAGTTAGTATAGCATGTCCTCAGTTTTAGTATGTAATATGCAGTAGGTTCAGAGTGAGTATAGCATGTCCTCAGTTTAGTATATAATATGCAGCAGGTTCAGAGTGAGTATAGCATGTCCTCAATTTAGTATATAATATGCAGCAGGTTCAGAGTTAGTATAGCATGTCCTCAGTTTAGTATATAATATGCAGCAGGTTCAGAGTGAGTATAGCATGTCCTCAGTTTAGTATATAATATGCAGCAGGTTCAGAGTGAGTATAGCATGTCCTCAGTTTAGTATATAATATGCAGCAGGTTCAGAGTGAGTATAGCATGTCCTCAATTTAGTATATAATATGCAGCAGGTTCAGAGTTAGTATAGCATGTCCTCAGTTTAGTATATAATATGCAGCAGGTTCAGAGTGAGTATAGCATGTCCTCAGTTTAGTATATAATATGCAGCAGGTTCAGAGTGAGTATAGCATGTCCTCAGTTTAGTATATAATATGCAGCAGGTTCAGAGTGAGTATAGCATGTCCTCAGTTTAGTATATAATATGCAGCAGGTTCAGAGTGAGTATAGCATGTCCTCAATTTAGTATATAATATGCAGCAGGTTCAGAGTTAGTATAGCATGTCCTCAGTTTAGTATATAATATTCAGCAGGTTCAGAGTGAGTATAGCATGTCCTCAGTTTAGTATATAATATGCAGCAGGTTCAGAGTGAGTATAGCATGTCCTCAGTTTAGTATATAATATGCAGCAGGTTCAGAGTGAGTATAGCATGTCCTCAGTTTAGTATATAATATGCAGCAGGTTCAGAGTGAGTATAGCATGTCCTCAGTTTAGTATATAATATGCAGCAGGTTCAGAGTTGGTTTGGGAATATCGCCTCACACCAGCAGGAACCACCCCACTCTGAGTTCCAGGACCTTAATCAGAGCAGGTAACAGGCATATACTTGCGGTTAGTTGGTCCTGGCTAGGAAGCCAGCAGTGGGGAAGCCAGTGGAAAGTAGGTAGGCAGTCTTTCACAATGTTGTTAGGGATCCAGGTCTGGATATGTGGACAGAGTCCTCAGATGCAATGGAGCTAGCAGGGTGCGCACTCCATTAGTGGAACACCCTGCTTAGCACCTGTCTTCTATTTAAGGCCCGGAGGTAAGTGGGCGGAGTCACAGGGAGCCGCTGTGATCCAGGCTGTACTGTTACAAAGACTTGAAAAGAAACCTCATTATTGCTCAAGTAATAACAGGTTCAGCGGAAGGGGACATGGTCTTTATTCCACGTATTGATTTAGCTCCATCCTCTACTAATTTTCCATCTAGCGTAAGAAGATGACAATTTCCAGTTGCATTAGCCTTTGCCATGACAATTAATAAAGCTCAGGGGCAAACCTTAGAAAAAGTTGACATTTACTTGCCAGAACCAGTATTCTGCCACGGTCAGTTATATGTTGCATTATCTAGAGTTAGAACTTTTTCAGATGTGGTTGTAAAGGTTGTAGATGGTCCTAAACAAGGCAAACTGTTGCCAAATTCAGATAGAATATTTACAAGAAATGTTGTGTATAAAGAAATTTTATTGAAAAATTTCAAGAGGTTAAAAAATACCTTTTTCCTGAATATCTGATTCAGATATTGTATATTGCAGATTGTTACAAACTATACTTACTGTATCGTGATATATACGTTTCCATTTTATTTTTATTATTAAAGGGTTTCTATCACCTCGTTTTGACATAATTAGCTATCAGACAGGCTATTTCAGACAGGCTATTTCTTGATCTCCCAGCTATGGGACAGAAGGTTAAAATTTCTCAACTTTATAAAGTGTTGCTTAAAACATGATTTAATAATACACGTTCTCCAGGACAAATGGCTTGGCAATAGGGTTGCCACCTTTTCTTCAAGCCAAACCCGAACACAGGTGGAACACATCGGGACCGGTAGTTGCATTCCACAGGCCGGAAGTGGGTCCAGCTGTGGAGCGCAAGCTGTAACTGAGGAACGGGCCAAGAAGATAGGATATCAGATAGGACAGTAGGGTAAAAGGAAACACAAGGAGGGACAATAGTAAAAGAAAACATTTAAAGGAGGGAGGGAGTGTCTGAAGACAGCGCCGCCCTGCGCTAGCATCACAGCTAATCGCCCGCAGTGACAGCTGATCATCCCCGCAGCTGACGTCTCATCGGCCGCTGCCGCTGACTGACACCCGACGCAGCCGCTCACCGCCAGCTGTCAGGTGTGCAAGTCTGCAGTTTGAATCCTGTGCCCGGGTCTGAGAAAGGCTTGTATCCGGGTACAGGATTACAAACCCGGACTGTCCAGGTCATTCCCGTACGGGTGGCTACCCTACTTGGCAAATTGATTGTCCGGGAATTTCCCTAAAAGAATGGGATAATATATGGGTGAATTTAAGTTTAGTTTCTTATAATTTTAATGACGTTTTGGTTCAATTTAATATTTTAAATTTAATTTAACAGATTGAATAATGGGGACAATTTGATCTGATAATTGGAGGCAGTCCTTGTAATTAGAGTTGAGCGAACACCTGGATGTTCGGGTTCGAGAAGTTCGGCCGAACTTCCCGTAAATGTTCGGGTTCGGGATCCGAACCCGAACCGAACTTCGTCCCGAACCCGAACCCCATTGAAGTCAATGGGGACCCACACTTTTGGGCACTAAAAAGGCTGTAAAACAGCCCAGGAAAGAGCTAGAGGGCTGCAAAAGGCAGCAACATGTAGGTAAATCCCCTGCAAACAAATGTGGATAGGGAAATGAAATAAAATTAAAATTAAAAAAATAAAAATGAACCAATATCAATTGGACAGAGGTCCCATAGCAGAGAATCTGGCTTCACGTCAGCAGAGAATCAGTCTCTTCATGCCATAGCAAAGAATCTGGCTTCATGTCAGCAGAGAATCAGTCTCTTCATGCCATAGCAGAGAATCTGGCTTCATATCAGCGCAGAATCAGTCTTCATGTCATAGCAGAGAATCAGGCTTCACGTCACCCACCACTGGAACAGGCCACTGTCACACATTTAGGCCCCGGCACCCAGACAGAGGAGAGCGGTCCAGTAACAGAGAATCTGGCCTTATGTCAGCGCAGAAAATGTCTTCATGTCATAGCAGAGAATCAGGCTTCACGTCACCCACCACTGGAACAGGCCACTGTCACACATTTAGGCCCCGGCACCCAGACAGAGGAGAGCGGTCCAGTAACAGAGAATCTGGCCTTATGTCAGCGCAGAAACTGTCTTCATGTCATAGCAGAGAATCAGGCTTCACGTCAGCCACCACTGGAACAGGCCACTGTCACACATTTAGGCCCAGGCACCCAGGTAGAGGAGAGCGGTCCCGTAACAGAGAATCTGGCCTTATGTCAGCGCAGAAACTGTCTTCATGTCATAGCAGAGAATCAGGCTTCACGTCAGCCACCACTGGAACAGGCCACTGTCACACATTTAGGCCCAGGCACCCAGGTAGAGGATAGCGGTCCCGTAACAGAGAATCTGGCCTTATGTCAGCGCAGAATCTGTCTTCATGTCATAGCAGAGAATCAGGCTTCACGTCAGCCACCACTGGAACAGGCCACTGTCACACATTTAGGCCCAGGCACCCAGGCAGAGGAGAGAGGTCCCGTAACAGAGAATCTGGCTTTATGTCAGCGCAGAATCTGTCTTCATGTCATAGCAGAGAATCAGGCTTCACGTCACCCACCACTGGAACAGGCCACTGTCACACATTTAGGCCCAGGCACCCAGGCAGAGGAGAGAGGTCCCGTAACAGAGAATCTGGCCTTATGTCAGCGCAGAATCTGTCTTCATGTCATAGCAGAGAATCAGGCTTCACGTCACCCACCACTGGAACAGGCCACTGTCACACATTTAGGCCCCGGCACCCAGACAGAGGAGAGCGGTCCCGTAACAGAGAATCTGGCCTTATGTCAGCGCAGAATCTGTATTCATGTCATAGCAGAGAATCAGGCTTCACGTCACCCACCACTGGAACAGGCCACTGTCACACATTTAGGCCCCGGCACCCAGGCAGAGGAGAGAGGTCCCGTAACAGAGAATCTGGCCTTATGTCAGCGCAGAATCTGTATTCATGTCATAGCAGAGAATCAGGCTTCACGTCACCCACCACTGGAAAAGGCCACTGTCACACATTTAGGCCCAGGCACCCAGGCATTGGAGAGAGGTCCCGTAACAGAGAATCTGGCCTTATGTCAGCGCAGAATCTGTATTCATGTCATAGCAGAGAATCAGGCTTCACGTCACCCACCACTGGAACAGGCCACTGTCACACATTTAGGCCCCGGCACCCAGACAGAGGAGAGCGGTCCCGTAACAGAGAATCTGGCCTTATGTCAGCGCAGAATCTGTCTTCATGTCATAGCAGAGAATCAGGCTTCACGTCAGCCACCACTGGAACAGGCCACTGTCACACATTTAGGCCCAGGCACCCAGGCAGAGGAGAGAGGTCCCGTAACAGAGAATCTGGCCTTATGTCAACGCAGAATCAGTCTCCATGTCATAGCAGAGAATCAGGCTTCACGTCACCCACCACTGGAACAGGCCACTGTCACACATTTAGGCCCCGGCACCCAGACAGAGGAGAGCGGTCCCGTAACAGAGAATCTGGCCTTATGTCAGCGCAGAATCTGTCTTCATGTCATAGCAGAGAATCAGGCTTCACGTCAGCCACCACTGGAACAGGCCACTGTCACACATTTAGGCCCAGGCACCCAGGCAGAGGAGAGAGGTCCCGTAACAGAGAATCTGGCCTTATGTCAGCGCGGAATCTGTATTCATGTCATAGCAGAGAATCAGGCTTCACGTCACCCACCACTGGAACAGGCCACTGTCACACATTTAGGCCCCGGCACCCAGACAGAGGAGAGCGGTCCCGTAACAGAGAATCTGGCCTTATGTCAGTGCAGAATCTGTCTTCATGTCATAGCAGAGAATCAGGCTTCACGTCAGCCACCACTGGAACAGGCCACTGTCACACATTTAGGCCCAGGCACCCAGGCAGAGGAGAGCGGTCCCGTAACAGAGAATCTGGCCTTATGTCAGCGCAGAATCTGTATTCATGTCATAGCAGAGAATCAGGCTTCACGTCACCCACCACTGGAACAGGCCACTGTCACACATTTAGGCCCCGGCACCCAGACAGAGGAGAGGTTCATTCAACTTTGGGTTACCCCGCAATATAATGGTAAAATGAAATTAAAAATAGTATTGAATGAGGAAGTGCCCTGGAGTAGAATAATATATTGTTAAGGGGAGGTAGTTAATATCTAATCTGCACAAGGGATGGACAGGTCCTGTGGGATCCATGCCTGGTTCATTTTTATGAACGTCAGCTTGTCCACATTGGCTGTAGACAGGCGGCTGCGTTTGTCTGTAATGACGCCCCCTGCCGTGCTGAATACACGTTCAGACAAAACGCTGGCCGCCGGGCAGGCCAGCACCTCCAAGGCATAAAAGGCTAGCTCTGGCCACGTGGACAATTTGGAGACCCAGAAGTTGAATGGGGCCGAACCATCAGTCAGTACGTGGAGGGGTGTGCACAGGTACTGTTCCACCATGTTAGTGAAATGTTGCCTCCTGCTAACACGTTCCGTATCAGGTGGTGGTGCACTTAGCTGTGGCGTGTTGACAAAACTTTTCCACATCTCTGCCATGCTAACCCTGCCCTCAGAGGAGCTGGGCGTGACACAGCTGCGTTGGCGACCTCTTGCTCCTCCTCTGCCTTCGCCTTGGGCTTCCACTGGTTCCCCTGTGACATTTGGGAATGCTCTCAGTAGCGCGTCTACCAACGTGCGCTTGTACTGGCGCATCTTACTATCACGCTCCAGTGTAGGAAGTAAGGTGGGCACATTGTCTTTGTACCGGGGATCCAGCAGGGTGGCAACCCAGTAGTCTGCACACGTTAAAATGTGGGCAACTCTGCTGTCGTTGCGCAGGCACTGCAGCATGTAGTCGCTCATGTGTGCCAGGCTGCCCAGAGGTAAGGACAAGCTGTCCTCTGTGGGAGGCGTATCGTCATCGTCCAGTGTTTCCCCCCAGCCACGCACCAGTGATGGGCCCGAGCTGCTTTGGGTGCCACCCCGCTGTGAACATGCTTTATCCTCATCCTCCTCCTCATCCTCGTCCTCCTCGTCCTCCAGTAGTGGGCCCTGTCTGGCCACATTTGTACCTGGCCTCTGGTGTTGCAAAAAACCTCCCTCTGAGTCACTTTGCTAAAAGTGCTAAAAATGACCCCTCTTCCTCCTCTTCCTCCTGGGCCACCTCCTCTTCCATCATCGCCCTAAGTGTTTTCTCAAGGAGACATAGAAGTGGTATTGTAACGCTGATAACGGCGTCATCGCCACTGGCCATGTTGGTGGAGTACTCGAAACAGCGCAACAGGGCACACAGGTCTCGCATGGAGGCCCAGTCATTGGTGGTGAAGTGGGTCTGATCCGCAGTGCGACTGACCCGTGCGTGCTGCAGCTGAAACTCCACTATGGCCTGCTGCTGCTCGCACAGTCTGTCCAGCATATGCAAGGTGGAGTTCCACCTGGTGGGCACGTCGCATATGAGGCGGTGAGCGGGAAGGCCGAAGTTACGCTGTAGCGCAGACAGGCGAGCAGCGGCAGGGTGTGAACGCCGGAAGCGCGAACAGACGGCCCGCACTTTATGCAGCAGCTCTGACATGTCGGTGTAGTTGCGAATGAACTTCTGCACCACCAAATTCAGCACATGTGCCAGGCAAGGGATGTGCGTCATACCGGCTAGTCCCAGAGCTGCAACGAGATTTCGCCCATTATCGCACACCACCAGGCCGGGCTTGAGGCTCACCGGCAGCAACCACTCGTCGGTCTGTTGTTCTATACCCCGCCACAACTCCTGTGCGGTGTGGGGCCTGTCCCCCAAACATATGAGTTTCAGAATGGCCTGCTGACGTTTACCCCGTGCTGTGCTGAAGTTGGTGGTGAAGGTGTGTGGCTGACTGGATGAGCAGGTGGAAGAAGAGGAGGAGGAAGCTGAGTAGGAGGAGGAGGAGACAGGAGGCAAAGAATGTTGCCCTGTGATCCTTGGCGGCGGAAGGACGTGCGCCAAATAGCTCTCCGCCTGGGGCCCAGCCGCCACTACATTTACCCAGTGTGCAGTTAGGGAGATATAGCGTCCCTGGCCGTGCTTACTGGTCCACGTATCTGTGGTTAGGTGGACCTTGCCACAGATGGCGTTGCGCAGTGCACACTTGATTTTATCGGACACTTGTTTGTGCAGGGAAGGCACGGCTCTCTTAGAGAAGTAGTGGCGGCTGGGAACAACATACTGTGGGACAGCAAGTGACATGAGCTGTTTGAAGCTGTGTGTGTCCACCAGCCTAAATGACAGCATTTCATAGGCCAGTAGTTTAGAAATGCTGGCATTCAGGGCCAGGGATCGAGGGTGGCTAGGTGAGAATTTACGCTTTCTCTCAAATGTTTGTGAGATGGAGAGCTGAACGCTGCCGTGTGACATGGTTGAGATGCTTGGTGACGCAGGTGGTGGTGTTGGTGGTACATCCCATGTTTGCTGGGCGGCAGGTGCCAACGTTCCTCCAGAGGCGAAGGAAGAGGCCGAGGCGGCGGCAGCAGCAGCAGAAGAGGCCGAGGCGGCAGCATCAGAAGATGTAGCAGGGGGAGCCTGAGTGAGTTCCTTGTTTTTAAGGTGTTTACTCCACTGCAGTTCATGCTTTGCATGCAGGTGCCTGGTCATGCAGGTTGTGCTAAGGTTCAGAACGTTAATGCCTCGCTTCAGGCTCTGATGGCACAGCGTTCAAACCACTCGGTCTTGTCGTCAGCACATTGTTTGAAGAAGTGCCATGCAAGGGAACTCCTTGAAGCTGCCTTTGGGGTGCTCGGTCCCAGATGGCGGCGGTCAGTAGCAGGCGGAGTCTCTTGGCGGCGGGTGTTCTGATTTTTCCCACTGCTCCCTCTTTTGCTACGCTGTTGGCTCGGTCTCACCACTGCCTCTTCCTCCGAACTGTGAAAGTCAGTGGCACGACCTTCATTCCATGTGGGGTCTAGGACCTCATCGTCCACTGCATCGTCTTCCACCCAGTCTTGATCCCTGACCTCCTGTTCAGTCTGCACACTGCAGAAAGACGCAGCAGTTGGCACCTGTGTTTCGTCATCATCAGAGACGTGCTGAGGTGGTATTCCCATGTCCTCATCATCAGGAAAAATAAGTGGTTGTGCGTTAGTGCATTCTATCTCTTCCACCCCTGGGGAAGGGCTAGGTGGATGCCCTTGGGAAACCCTGGCAGCAGAGTCTTCAAACAGCATAAGAGACTGCTGCATAACTTGAGGCTCAGACAGTTTCCCTGATATGCATGGGGGTGATGTGACAGACCGATGGGCTTGGTTTTCATGCGCCATCTGTGCGCTTTCTGCAGAAGACTGGGTGGGAGATAATGTGAACGTGCTGGATCCACTGTCGGCCACCCAATTGACTAATGCCTGTACCTGCTCAGGCCTTACCATCCTTAGAACGGCAGTGGGCCCCACCAAATATCGCTGTAAATTCTGCTGGCTACTGGGACCTGAGGTAGTTGGTTCACTAGGACGTGTGGCTGTGGCAGAACGGCCACGTCCTCTCCCAGCACCAGAGGGTCCACTAACACCACCACGACCATGTCCACGTCCGCGTCCGCGTCCCTTATTAGATGTTTTCCTCATTGTTCCCGTTCACCACAATTTTGAGAATGGCAAATTTGGGAATGCTTTTTCAACCCAGAACAAAAAGTCTGCTTTTACGGTCACTACAAATAACTTGACCAGCTAAAACTGTGCAGATTTGGTTGAATAGAGATGTGAGACCTGTTTTTTTTTTGCGCTGTGTGACAGTTATAGGTTTAATCACAGAATGACACTTCTATCAGCACGCTAGCGTGTGTCTTAGGTTTTTCTGAATGACACTATCAATACCTTCAATGTAAGATTTTCTTTTTGGGATAGATTTCAAGTAGGCCTCAAATACCACAAACTAGTTATTTTCAGAATGGCAAATTTGGGAATGCTTTTTCAACCCAGAACAAAAAGTCTGCTTTTACGGTCACTACAAATAACTTGACCAGCTAAAACTGTGCAGATTTGGTTGAATAGAGATGTGAGACCTGTTTTTTTTTGCGCTGTGTGACAGTTATAGGTTTAATCACAGAATGACACTTCTATCAGCACGCTAGCGTGTGTCTTAGGTTTTTCTGAATGACACTATCAATACCTTCAATGTAAGATTTTCTTTTTGGGATAGATTTCAAGTAGGCCTCAAATACCACAAACTAGTTATTTTGAGAATGGCAAATTTGGGAATGCTTTTTCAACCCAGAACAAAAAGTCTGCTTTTACGGTCACTACAAATAACTTGACCAGCTAAAACTGTGCAGATTTGGTTGAATAGAGATGTGAGACCTGTTTTTTTTTGCGCTGTGTGACAGTTATAGGTTTAATCACAGAATGACACTTCTATCAGCACGCTAGCGTGTGTCTTAGGTTTTTCTGAATGACACTATCAATACCTTCAATGTAAGATTTTCTTTTTGGGATAGATTTCAAGTAGGCCTCAAATACCACAAACTAGTTATTTTCAGAATGGCAAATTTGGGAATGCTTTTTCAACCCAGAACAAAAAGTCTGCTTTTACGGTCACTACAAATAACTTAACCAGCTAAAACTGTGCAGATTTGGTTGAATAGAGATGTGAGACCTGTTTTTTTTTGCGCTGTGTGACAGTTATAGGTTTAATCACAGAATGACACTTCTATCAGCACGCTAGCGTGTGTCTTAGGTTTTTCTGAATGACACTATCAATACCTTCAATGTAAGATTTTCTTTTTGGGATAGATTTCAAGTAGGCCTCAAATACCACAAACTAGTTATTTTGAGAATGGCAAATTTGGGAATGCTTTTTCAACCCAGAACAAAAAGTCTGCTTTTACGGTCACTACAAATAACTTGACCAGCTAAAACTGTGCAGATTTGGTTGAATAGAGATGTGAGACCTGTTTTTTTTTGCGCTGTGTGACAGTTATAGGTTTAATCACAGAATGACACTTCTATCAGCACGCTAGCGTGTGTCTTAGGTTTTTCTGAATGACACTATAAATACCTTCAATGTAAGATTTTCTTTTTGGGATAGATTTCAAGTAGGCCTCAAATACCACAAACTAGTTATTTTCAGAATGGCAAATTTGGGAATGCTTTTTCAACCCAGAACAAAAAGTCTGCTTTTACGGTCACTACAAATAACTTGACCAGCTAAAACTGTGCAGATTTGGTTGAATAGAGATGTGAGACCTGTTTTTTTTTGCGCTGTGTGACAGTTATAGGTTTAATCACAGAATGACACTTCTATCAGCACGCTAGCGTGTGTCTTAGGTTTTTCTGAATGACACTATCAATACCTTCAATGTAAGATTTTCTTTTTGGGATAGATTTCAAGTAGGCCTCAAATACCACAAACTAGTTATTTTCAGAATGGCAAATTTGGGAATGCATTTTCAACCCAGAACAAAAAGTCTGCTTTTACGGTCACTACAAATAACTTGACCAGCTAAAACTGTGCAGATTTGGTTGAATAGAGATGTGAGACCTGTTTTTTTTTGCGCTGTGTGACAGTTATAGGTTTAATCACAGAATGACACTTCTATCAGCACGCTAGCGTGTGTCTTAGGTTTTTCTGAATGACACTATCAATACCTTCAATGTAAGATTTTCTTTTTGGGATAGATTTCAAGTAGGCCTCAAATACCACAAACTAGTTATTTTGAGAATGGCAAATTTGGGAATGCTTTTTCAACCCAGAACAAAAAGTCTGCTTTTACGGTCACTACAAATAACTTGACCAGCTAATACTGTGCAGATTTGGTTGAATAGAGATGTGACACCTGTTTTTTTTTGCGCTGTGTGACAGTTATAGGTTTAATCACAGAATGACACTTCTATCAGTACGCTAGCGTGTGTCTTAGGTTTTTCTGAATGACACTATCAATACCTTCAATGTAAGATTTTCTTTTTGGGATAGATTTCAAGTAGGCCTCAAATACCACAAACTAGTTATTTTGAGAATGGCAAATTTGGGAATGCTTTTTCAACCCAGAACAAAAAGTCTGCTTTTACGGTCACTACAAATAACTTGACCAGCTAAAACTGTGCAGATTTGGTTGAATAGAAATGTCAGGTCTATTTTTTAGGCGCTGGGTGACAGGCTCAACTTGCCCCTGATGTAATATATGGCCAAAAAATAACCACACTGTTGATGGTTAAATGCACTTGGGTGACACAGGCTCAGCCTGCACCAGATGTAGTATACGGCCAAAAAATAACCAGACTGTTGATGGTTAAGTGCACTTCTTTGACACAGGCTCATCCTGCAGCTAATGTAGTATATGGCCAAAAAATAACCAGACTGTTGATGGTTAAATGCACTTCGGTGACACAGGCTCAGCCTGCAGCTGATGTAGGATATAGCACAAAATAACCACACTATCGATGGTTAAATACACTTAGTGATAGCTCGTGCTGGCGCTCCACAAGTCACAAAATGGCCGCCGATCACCCCAGAAAAAAGTAATCTAAAAACGCTCTGGGCAGCCTCAAAAAAGTGAGCAAGTCAATAATAGCACTTCAATGATCCACAGCTGCAGATCGATCACAGAATGAAGTCTTTTGGAGGAGTTAATCTGCCTAATCTCGCCCTAACGTCGCAGCTGCAACCTCTCCCTATACTGATCATAGCAGAGTGACGTGCGGCGCTACGTGACTCCAGCTTAAATAGAGGCTGGGTCACATGGTGCACTGGCCAATCACAGCCATGCCAATAGTAGGCATGGCTGTGATGGCCTCTTGGGCCAAGTAGTATGACGCTTGTTGATTGGCTGCTTTGCAGCCTTTCAAAAAGCGCCAAGAAACCGCCGAACACCGAACCCGGACTTTTACGAAAATGTTCGGGTTCGGGTCCGTGTCACTATACAGTTCGGGTTCGATCATCCCTACTTGTAATGAATTGTTTGTGATTAACCCGCATCGGAAAGGCCTTTATAGGGGCAGTGGAGAACAGATTTTTGACTTTCCAGGATTACTCAATAAAGTGTTGGCTAAGACAGGAGAGAATCGGCCAGTCTTCTGGTTATTCGAGAACGTGGTTGTGACGGAGAAAGCATTCTAAAAAACAATTTCTCTCCACCAGGAGATGAATCCTGTCAAGATTGATGCAAGTGCAGTATCGGCTGCTCATCGAGCCAGATACTTCTGGGGGAACCTGCCTGGCATGAACAGGCCTCTAGTACTTACAGACAATGAGAAGACAAAGCTTCAAGATTGCTTGGAGCCCGGAATAGTCGCGAAGTTCATCAAGATTCAAACCATAACTACCAGCCCCTGGTCTCTCCGCCAGGGCAAAAAATCACGAGTTCCCAGTCATCATGGATGGGAAGGAGGATATCCTGTGGTGCACGGAGATGGAGAGGGTCTTCGGATTCCCCGCACTGTACGGACGTCTCAGAAATGAAACGCTGCTCCCGACAGAAGCTCCTGGGAAGGTCATGGAGCGTCCCGGTCATCCGGCATCTATTTGCCCCGCTGAAGGATTATTTTGAAAGTGTGTAGAAACCACACGGGGCCCTACACTGCAGATTTATGATGGAGACACCGGATTTTATAATATTACATTATTATATAAAGAAGAAAAAAAAATTAAGCCCCTTCATCACCCAGATCCCAAGTGCAATCAGCTGCATCATCATCATCGAGTACTGTCTGCACGTCACTGATGTCCTTCTCAACCGTCTCTGGGTCAGGAGCCTGACCACTTGCAACACCAGCTCCCACGCCACTCTCCTCATTACTACTTGCCCGCCTAGTGGAGGAAGCGGCTGATGTCTCCTCCACATCTTGGCTGGCCAGTAGCTGCTGACTGTCTTCTAGTAGCTCGTCCTCACTGTATAGTGGAGCTGAGCCCACAGCATATAATACTTCTCTTGCTCTGGTAACAGAAAAGGACAGAGGCAGGTTGAGGACAGGGGAGGGCATAGGGCCTATTCCCGAGCCATGACAACTAAGGGTTGTGTGCGACAAACCCACAAACTATTGGCTAGGGGAAATATATTTTTTCTTTTTCCGCTACTACACGCCACAAAAGGCTTTAGAACAGATAACTGCAACGCTGAGCGGCAAATATATATTTTATTTTTTCGCTAATAAACTCCAGAAAAGGCTTTACAACAGATAACTGCACCGCTGAGCGTCAATTATGTTTTTTCTTTTTCTGCTAATACACACCAGAAAAGGCTTTAGAACAGATAACTGCACCGCTGAGTGGCAAATATGTTTTTTCTTTTTCCGCTAATACACACCAGAAAAGGCTTTAGAACAGATAACTGCACCGCTGAGTGGCAAATATATTTTTTCTTTTTCCACTAATACACGCCACAAAAGGCTTTACAACATATAACTACACCGCTAAATGGCAAATATATTTTACTTTTGCCACTAATACACGACAAAAAGGGATGTAATTTTAGCACTTCACCACCAACAGCTAATAAGCCGAATGCTAATAAGCCAAAAAATGCTTTAGAACATATAACTGCACCGCAGAAGGGTAAATAAGACATATAAATATTTCCTTGTAATAAACCCTGTTAATGGCTGTAGCACCCCAATAACAAGAACGGTTTGCTGGAATTACAGAGCTGTATAATGGCAATTTGAATACCCAGTCAGTGCAGCAAGGTGTAATAGGATTGTACCTATTAACCATGTTGTAACCTCCCCTACTGAATCCTTTTCAACATAAATGCTGTGGAATGATTCTTCCCAATCCTTTCCCTACACCTTAAATAATCTTTCCCTGCACTTGTAAATCCTTTTTTTTTTAGCACAATGACATTTTTTCTAACACTGTGCCTAGCATTTGCAGACGTCTCTCCCTGCACTAAGTACACTGGTAAATGGCAGAATCTAAGATGGCTGCCGCTATTTATAGGGCTTTGACATCACAGGGCTGACTGGCTGCTGATTGGCTGCATGCATGGAATTATGGGTGATCCCGCCTTCCTAGAGTTCCTTTCTCCATGTCCTCACACGTGCAGCAGCCATTTTAGGAAAAAATGTGATTCATTACCACGAAGCGCGAGGAAAGTCGGCTTCGGTGCAAATCTAATCTTTCCTGAAATTCGGATCGAATTCCACTTCGTCAGCTTCGATTCGCTCATCTCTAGTCGTTACAGTTGCAGCGATACCAATTATGCATACTTTTTATATTTTTTTATATTTTTTTGTTAATACAGCATTTTTGAATGGGAAAATGACATTTATATTTTTTTACATATTTCTAAGCAATTCTTTGAAATTTTTGAACTTTTTTGTTTCAGTTAGGAATTTGATCACTGATATAATACACTGTAGTACTTTTGTATTGCAGTGCATTATGGCTGTCAGTATAATGCTGAGAGCAAGTCTATTAGACAGATCCAACAGGTTATCATCAGACCCCCTTTGCCATGATGACTCATGCAACTGCATAGTAAGGGGCCAATGGGGTGTCACACACTTTGACAAACCCCTTAGATGTCACAGTTAAATCTAAGGAGTTAGACAACAAGTCATCTACCCAGTTAGCTCTGTACATGTACAGTGAGTTGAGCTAAATACCTACCCACTGCACAACATATGTATACTGTTGCAAGCAGTGTTTAAATATGGTGTTTGAGATGTTTTTGCTGATGACCTCACTGCTGTGTTAAAGTGGTCATTATCATGCTAAACATAAGAAACATACTAAATTATTTACTTATTATTTACATACATGTTTATAATGTATAAAGAAAATGCATGTGTAGATTACTATATATGTCCCACCATGTAGATATTTACATTATAATAACACATCTATTAGTGATAGTTATAATATTGTCAGTAAATTCCAAAGAAAGCCAAAATCAACAAATACCGTAAGTAAACTGGCAAGTAATTAAAACACTGAGACAAAGAGAGGGGTGCTACATCTTACAATCAGTATATTAAAGGGGTTATCCAACACCGAGAATGTCTAACCCCCCTCCCCCCCCCCTTCCCCGAATGCCCGGTCACCTCATACAGGTTATATTTACCCGCCGCTGCTTGAAAACATCCGGCGAAAGCGGAGGGGGACATTGCCAGCCAATAGCAGGCCGCGACGGGGACGAGCTTCCCTAGCATCGCGGAGATGCAGCGGCGGCCGTGCGGGCATCAGGAGCAAAGTGGGTGCCGGGGAGCAGTGTAAGTATAACCTGTATGAGGTGCACGGGCATCTTGGGGCGCATTATAGGGATTGAATAACCCCTTTAATTGAGCTAAGCTCCAATACCAGGCACAACCAATAGACAGGTAGGTGGCTGTTTTGGGAATAAACCAGCCATGTTTTTCTGATCATGGACAACCTCTTTAAGTGTCTAATGTAAGGAGCAAACAATTGTATTTGCCCCTAGATCTGTAGGGATTAAATGCAAACAATAATGTTTCACCTACTGACTGCAAACATCTTGAAAATTTGACTTTTTCTTTAGGCATAGAAATGTAATGTAGATATCGAGAAGTATAAAAGCCAAACAGGTCTTCGCCAGGGTGTATTTTATAGTAAACGGAATGGATTTGACCATGCCATCCATAAATAGCATACCTAAGGTTACGGTGTTCCTTACTCTTGACTACTGAAATAAGCAAATGATAAGCAAATACTATTAGTAGAGACCAGGGGAGGGCTGTTAACTTAAAGTGGCCCTGGAAAAAGAACTAAAAGTGGCTCCAAACTTACATAAGGCTGGGCAACACAAGTAGGGAGGGATATCACATGTAGGCAGGGACAACAGAAATAGGTGGGGCCAGCAATACCATAGTGCAAACAAAATGCCTCCCCAACAGCACCAAATACCGCAGTGCAGAACAAAATACTACCACCCACCCCAATTGTTTTATTCTCCTGAGGACAGCAATACAGTTGAACTCAGGAAGGCACCTGTGGCTGCTGGCCAAGTACAGATGTGCCTGGCTATCCTACATTAATTAATGCCAAGAACATCATTTCTGTATGTACCTGGCTGGCGGCCAAAAGGAGGCCTTTGGTGACCCCCTGGGCATCAGCCTACTGGGAAATTTCCCTGTAGAGTCTGTGGCCAGTCCGCCCTTGGTAGAGACACAAAATGAAAGATGTACTACTACTGTCTAAAAGTAAGACATAGTGGCCGATTGTAGATCTGTCGTACCCTTAGAGTGTCTAGTCTAAGTTTACAGCACCTACTGTATAAGTTGGCTTAGCTTTCTCCCAAACTTTTGCCGCTTTTTTTGGCACAAGGAGGCACATTTAAGCCTCAGCCCTCCCCAGTGAAGCTATCCCCCTTTTCCTAAGCCTTACCATTTGTCAACAAAAAGAAAAAAGGTTAGAAAAGTGTCTAAAACACTTGATAAATGCAGCGCATAGAGTAATATCTGACTTTCATTCCTTGTTCATATGGGTTCTCCTGGGTTCATCTAACTTAATTTTGCCTCAAAATGAGATTATTGAGGCAGATTTACTATTGAAATTGTACCAGTGTTTTGGCACAAGTTACGCCAAAAAACTGGCGTGCATGTTTTGCAATGTATTTATTAAGTGTTTTAGATACTTTTCTAACCTTTTAACTCATTTTCAACAAGGGGTGTGGCCTTATAATGTGGCATTATTGTATGAATTATCTTTTAGCTTAACACCTTAAGGACCTTGCCATTTTTTACCTTAGGACCAGGCTGTTTTTTGGAAACTTAACATGTGTCATTTTATGTGGTAATGCCTTTACTTATCCAAGCCATTCTGAGACATTCTGTTTTCTCGTAATACATTCTATTTCATGACAATGAAAAAATGTTACAGATAATTTAACTCCTTAAGGACCGGGCTCATTTTCACCTTAAGGACTAGGCCATTTTTTTGCAAATCTGACCAATGTCACTTTATGTGGTGATAACTTTAAAACGCTTTGACTTATCCAGGCCATTCTGAGATTGTTTTTTCGTCACATATTGTACTTCATGACAGTGGTAAAATGGAGTAAAAAAAAAAAATCATTTTTATTTATAAAAAAATACCAAATTTGCCAATTTTTTTAAAAAATTAGCAAATTTCGAAGTTTCAATTTCTCTACTTCTATAATACATAGTAATACCTACAAAAATAGTTATTACTTTACATTCCCCATATGTCTACTTCATGTTTGGATCATTTTGGGAATGACATTTTATTTTTTGGGGATGTTACAAGGCTTAAAAGTTTAGAAGCAAATCTTGAAATTTTTCAGAAATTTGCAAAAACCCACTTTTCAAGGACCAATTCAGATCTGAAGTCACTTTGTGAGGCATACATAATAGAAGCCACCCAAAAATGACCCCATTCTAGAACTTACATCCCTCAAGGTATTCAAAATTGATTTTACAGACTTTGTTAACCCTTTAGGTGTTCCACAAGAATTAATGGAAAATAGAGATACAATTTCAAAATTTCACTTTTTTGGCAGATTTTCCATTTTAATAATTTTTTTCAAGTTACAAAGCAACGGTTAACAGCCAAACAAAACTCAATATTTATGGCTCTGATTCTGTAGTTTACAGAAACACCCCATATGTGGTCGTAAACCGTTGTACGGGCACACGGCAGGGCACAGAAGGAAAGGAATGCCAAATGGTTTTTGGAAGGCAGATTTTGCTGGACTGGTTTTTTGACACCATATCCCATTTGAAGCCCCCCTGATGCACCCCTAAAGTAGAAAATCCAAAAAAGTGACCTCATTTTGGAAACTACGGTATGGGGTGGCAGTTTTGTTGGTACTATTTTAGGGTACATTTTTGGTTGCTCTATATTACACTTTTTGTGAGGCAAGGTAACAAGAAATAGTGTTTTGTCACCGTTTTTTTTTTTTTTTTGTTATTTACAGCATTCATCTGCCTGGTTAGATCATGTGGTATTTTTAGAGACCAGGTTGTCACGGATGCGGCAATACCTAATATGTACACTATTTTTTTATTTATGTAAGTTTTACACAATGATTTCATTTTTGAAACAAAAAAAAATCATGTTTTAGTGTTTCCATAGTCTGAGAGCCATAGTTTTTTCAGTCTTTTGGGCGATTATCTGTCACATCTGTGACAGGTCCCAGAAGGTCTGAAAGATTATCTACCCATTAGTGATGTGACAGCCTCTTTTGGTTTCACTTTGTCTGTGTGTTGCTGGTATGTCCACACCTCCTGTTCAGGTGTGGATCATGTGACCTTTACCTCGCCTTTTTAGTCTGACTTTTCCCATCACTCCTTGCTTGGGATAGCTTCATTTGGTCTTGGAAGAGCTGGAGTGTGGTTCGTGTTGAAGTCCTGTTCATCCTTCATCCTCTGAAGTTAAGTGTTCCGCTTGTCGTGTTTTGTATTCCCCCCCTCCCCCCTCGGTTGTTTACTAGGCCTCAGTGAGACGCTAGTTCCTTCACCAGGGAAGGAATAGGTGGTCTCTGCCCTGTCATTATCTTTAGGGCATCTGAGGGTCACCAGGGTTTTCTAGGTTCCCGTGTATGGGTATCTCTACCATCGAAAGGTGCCCATACGGATAGGAGTTAGGGCCAGGAGCAGGGTTTTATAGGTGGTGACCCTTTTCCTTCCCTAGCGGTGAGGCCTAGTGTCTTTCCCCTTCCTCCTTGATTGTCTTTTGGTGTTCTCCCCTACTACATCCGTGATATTATCCCAAGCCAATACCGCCATTTTTGTTCTGATCTGTGCAGCTATGGATACTATGTCTGCACTGGTCAAACAGATGCAGAATCTGACTTTGGAGGTAGCAGAACTCTGCGCAACTGTCTTGCAAATTCAGAGTCCACAGGCTGCTGGTTCCGGTGGTGGGTCCCAGGCCTGTCCTGAACCGAAGGTGGCTCTCCCTGACAGGTTTTCCGGGGGTAGTGACAATTTCATCCGGTTCAGAGAGTCATGTAAATTATACTTTAAGCTGCGTCCATACTCTTCTGGGGATGAGTGTCAACGTGTGGGTATGATTATTTCATTGCTTAAAGAGGACACCCAATCTTGGGCTTTTTCTCTGCCGACCGGATCACTGTCCCTCTGGTCGGTAGATTAATTCTTCAGAGCCTTGGGTCTCATCTACGATGACCCGGATCGGATCTCTCAGGCCGAAACCAAGTTACGGTGTTTGCGGCAGGGAGATCGTTCCGCGGAAACCTATTGCTCTGAATTTAGGAGATGGGCTACCGATACTGAGTGGCACAATCCTGCCCTCCGCAGCCAATTCTGTCAGGGTCTCTCTGAGAGACTGCAGGACGCGTTGGCCTTTCATGAAAATCCTGTGTCATTGGAGGCAGCTATGTCCCTTGCTGTACGTCTAGATAGACACCTGAGGGAGAGATCTAGGGGTCCTCACCTTCAGGACATACTGTCCAATAAGGGTACTGCTTCCTTTGACACTTATGGTGGAGAGACACTGGTAGTTGCGCCTTGTGATGAGCCTATACAGTTAGGATGAGCTACTCCTGGCAAAAGCATGGGTCATGTGAAAGGAGTCTGCTTTTTGTGTGGCAAGAAGGGACATTTTGTGAATATTTGTCTGTACTTGCAGCATCAAGGTGTAAACAAAAAGAAAAAAACTTTTAATCCTCAAATTACTATTGGTGGTTTGGATGGGGAGCAAGAAAACCTACATTTGTCTTTTACTGGTAGTACCCGTTTTCTCCTGTCTGCCGAGGTGGCGCTAGAGTCCAAAACTGTGAAAATCGAAGCATTTATCGACAGTGGGGCAGGAGTTAACTTGATTGATAGAGAGTTTGTATGCATTAATGGGTTGACTACTAATGAATTAGAGAAAAGTATTTCTGTCTTTGCAATTGACTCAGCACCTCTCACCCAAAAATGCCTGTCGCAGGTAGTGAATGACATTCATTTAAGAGTGGGTGATTTGCATCCGGAATCTATCTCCTGTTATGTATTGGAGGGTCTGCCTGCTCCGTTGGTGTTGGGCTTACCATGGTTAAGCAAACATAACCCTAACATCGACTGGCAAGCGAGACCGATTCTCGATTGGAGTGATTTTTGCATGGACAACCGTCTTAATGCATCATTCTCTATGGTGACCACTAAAACTGTACCCTCGTTAATTTCAGAATTTTCTGATGTTTTCTCTGAGAGTGGTAATCAGGAGTTGCCTCCGCACCGGGAGTATGACTGTCCCGTCAATCTTATTCCCGGAGCTAAATTGCCCAAATCCCGGTTGTATAATCTTTCGGAACCCGAAAGAAAGGCCATGCGAGAGTATATTACCGAGGGTTTGGCAAAAGGACATATTAGACCATCCAAGTCCCCAGTGGCTGCTGGGTTTTTCTTTGTAAAGAAAAAAGATGGTACCCTGAGACCATGCCTGGACTTCCGTGAGCTCAATCGTATTACCGTCCGTGATCCTTACCCCCTTCCTTTGATTCCGGATTTGTTTAGTCAGATTGTTGGTGCCAAGGTGTTCTCTTAGTTGGATCTGAGGGGGGCATATAATCTGGTAAGGATCAAGGAGGAGGATGAGTAAAAGACCGCATTTAATACCCCTGAGGGTCATTTTGAAAACCTGGTCATGCCCTTTGGGTTAACCAATGCTCCTGCGGTTTTTCAACACTTTGTCAATGACATCTTTCATCATCTGGTGGGGAGGTTTGTCGTTGTATACCTTGATGACATACTAATTTATTCGCCTGATATGGAGACTCATCAGGATCATGTGAAACAGGTGTTACAGATCCTAAGAGAGAATAAATTGTATGCTAAGATGGAAAAGTGTGTATTTGCTGTACAGGAAGTGCAATTTATGGGTTACCTGCTCTCATCCTCAGGTTTTCGTATGGATCCCGAGAAGGTCCGTGCCGTGTTGGACTGGGATCGACCCGAAAATCTGAAAACGCTTATGCGGTTTTTGGGGTTTACCAACTACTACCGTAAATTTATCTTGAACCATTCATCGGTGGTTAAACCTTTAACAGACATGATTAGGAAGGGTGCGGATATTTCTATCTGGTCTGATGCGGCATTACAGGCCTTTTCTGCTGTGAAAGAATGTTTTGCTTCGGCCCCTATTCTGATGCAACCGGACTTGACTCAGCCATTTATTGTTGAGGTTGACGCGTCCGAGGTAGGGGTAGGAGCAATCTTGTCACAAGGTCCTTCACCTAGTAAATGGCTCCTTCACCATTTTTCTCTAAAAAACTCTCTACTGCTGAAAGGAATTATGATGTGGGGAATAAGGAATTTCTGGCCATTAAGTTGGCGTTCGAGGAATGGTGGCATTGGTTCGAAGGAGCAATTCACCCTATTACGGTAATTACGGATTACAAAAATCTGGCCTACCTGGAGTCAGTTAAGCGACTGAACCCAAGGCAGGCCAGATGGTCATTGTTTTTCACCAGATTTAACTTCATCATCACTTACCGCCCTGGGGTTAAGAACGTCATTGCGGATGCTTTTTTCCTCCGGGGAAGTTGTTTGTTCCCTCCAAATTACGTCACAAGGTGTTTGAGGAACATCACTGTGCGGTGCTTGCTGGGCACCCTGGGAGCAGATCGACTGTCGATCTCATCTCTCGCAGATTTTGGTGGCCGGGGTTGCGTAAGTGTGTTGAGGACTATGTGTCAGCCTGTGGTACCTGTGCACGTGCTAAGGTGACACATACTCGGCCTTCCGGATCTCTGCTTCCATTGCCCATCCCGTCCAGACCTTGGACCCATTTGTCCATGGATTTTATCACGGATTCACCGAATTCTTCGGGAAAAACTGTGATTCTGGTGGTTGTAGATCGTTTTAGTGAAATGGCACACTTTATTGCATTACCTAATCTACCCAATGCTAAAACTCTTGCACAGGTGTTTGTCGACAACATCGTGAAACTACATGGCATTCCCTCTGATGTGGTGTCCGATAGAGGGACTCAGTTTGTTTTCATATTCTGGAAAGTGTTCTGTACTCGTCTGGGTGTACAATTGTCCTTCTCTTCGGCTTTTCATCCTCAGTCGAACGGACAGACGGAGCAGACTAATCAGAATCTGGAGACTTACTTGAGATGTTTTATATCAGAGAATCAGGAAGAGTTGTCTTGATTTTTGTCGTTAGCTGAGTTTGCTATAAATAACCGTAGACAGGAATCCAATGATAAGTCGCCGTTTTTTGGGGCATATGGGTTCCATCCACAGTTTGGTAAATTTTCTGGTGCTCAAAATTCCAGCATTCCTGTGGAGGAACGATTTTCCTCTTCTTTGTCTTCTATTTGGCAACAGGTATAAGCGTGTGGCTGACAGGAGACGTATGAGTGGTCCGGACCTGAGAGTGGGTGATTCTGTGTGGTTGTCTACAAGAAACATTAAACTTAAGGTACCTTCTTGGAAGTTGGGCCCAAGATTTATTGGTCCATATAAGATCACTGCCATTGTTAACCCTGTGGCCTTCCGTCTTGAACTTCCTCAGGCATTGAAAATCCATAACGTATTTCATAAATCGTTGCTAAAGAAATGTGTCGAACCTGTTGAGCCGTCCTCCTTGCCTCCCGCTCCTGTCATGGTGGATGGCAATTTAGAATTTCAGATCAGCAGGATTGTGGACTCCCGAGTTCTCTGGAGATCCCTCCAGTATCTCGTTCATTGGAGAGGGTACGGACCAGAGGTAAGGATGTGGGTTCCAGCGACCGATGTTAATGCTAGTCGTCTGGTGAGAGCATTCCACAGAGCTCATCCTGATAAGGTCGGTCCTGGGTGCCCGGAGGTCACCCGTAGAAGGGGGGGTACTGTCACATCTGTGACAGGTCCCAAAAGGTCTGAAAGATTATCTACCCATTAGTGATCTGACAGCCTCTTTTGGTTTCACTTTGTCTGTGTGTTGCTGGTATGTCCACACCTCCTGTTCAGGTGTGGATCATGTGACCTTTACCTCGCCCTTTTTAGTCTGACTTTTCCCATCACTCCTTGCTTGGGATAGCTTCATTTGGTCTTGGAAGAGCTGGAGTGTGGTTCGTTTTGAAGTCCTATTCATCCTTCATCCTCTGAAGTTAAGTGTTCCGCTTGTCGTGTTTTGTATCCCCCCCCCCCCATTGTTTACTAGGCCTCAGTGAGACGCTAGTTCCTTCACCAGGTCTCTGCCCTGTCATTATCTTTAGGGCATCTGAGGGTCACCAGGGTTTTCTAGGTTCCCGTGTATGGGTATCTCTACCAGCGAGAGGTGCCCATACGGATAGGAGTTAGGGCCAGGAGCAGGGTTTTATAGGTGGTCACCCTTTTCCTTCCCTAGCGGTGAGGCCTAGTGTTCTCCCCTACTACATCTGTGACATTATCTTGGGTAGGGTATGATTTTTGCGGGATGAGATGACGGATGATTGGCACTATTATGTGGTGCGTGTGACTTTTTGATCGCTTGCTATTACACTTTTTGTCATGTAAGGTGACAAAAAATTGCTTTTTTTACACCGTTTTTCTTTTTTCTTTTTTACGGTATTCACCTCAGGGGTTAGGTCATGTAATATTTTTATAGAGCAGGTTATTACGGAGGTGGAGATACCTAATATGTATACTTTTATTTTATTTATGTAAGTTTTACACAATAATATCATTTTTGAAACATAAAAAAAATCATGTTTTAGTGTCTCCATATTCTGAGAGCCATAGTTTTTTCAGTTTTTGGGCGATTATCTCAGGTAGGGTCTCATTTTTTGCAGGATGAGATGACGATTTGATTGGCACTATTTTGGGGTGCATATGACTTTTTGATCACTTGCTATTACACTTTTTGTGAGGTAAGGTGACAAAAAATAGATTATTTAGCACAGTTTATTTTATTTTATTTTTTTACAGTATTCATCTGAGGGGTTAGGTCATGTGATATTTTTATAGAGTCGGTCGATACGGACGCGGCGATACCTAATATGTATACTTTTTTTCCTCCCTATTTTTTACCATTTTTTTTTAACTTTATTTGGGGAAAATGAAGTTTTTGTTTATTTTTACTTGAAACTTAATTTTTTGGGGGGAAACTTTATTTTTTCAACCTATTTTTTCACTTTATTTTTTGTCCCACTTTGACTTCAACTTTTGTCGGTCTAATCCTTTACAATGCATTCCAATGCTTCTGTATTGGAATGCATTGGCTGTATGAGTAATACAGTGAGTATTACTCATACAGCTTCTGGCCTGTGAGATCCAGGGGGTTGGATCTCACAGGCTCATCACAGGAAGGCAGCGCCGATGCCTCAGGAAGGCATCGTGCTGCCTTCAATGCCATCGGGTCCCCCCTATAGCCCCACGGGGACCCGATGGCTCCGCCGCCCACCGCCGCCGCACCATGTAAAAGTCGCAAACCGCAGGTCTGAATTGATTTGAGCAGGCACCTTGTTCCGATTGAGTATCGGGACAACATGCCGTACCGGTACGTCATGTGTCCGGAAGAGGTTAAGGCAGATAGTGATACATTATAATAGATTTATTACTTTACATTTCCCATATGTCCACTTTCATGTTTGCATAATTTTGTAAATGTAACTTTATTTTTTAGGATCTTATATTAACGATCTTAAATTTCCGAAACCCACTTTTTTAGGGCCACTTCAATTCTAAAGTCACTTTGTGGGGTTTACATAGTGGAAACCACCCCTAAATAACGCCATTGTAGAAACTACACCCCTCAAATTATTAAAAACTGATTTACAAACTTTGTTAACTCTTTAGGTGTTCCACAAGAATTAAAGGAAAAAGGAGATAAGAATTAAAAATTTCACTTTTTTGGCAGATTTTCCATTTTAATACATTTTTGTTCCTGTAACACATCAAGAGTTAACAGCCAAATAAAACTCAATATTTATTACCATGATTCTGTAGTTCACAGAAACACCCCATATGTGGTCATAAACTGCTGTACGGGCACACACAGGGTGCAGAAGGAAAAGAGCGCCATATGGATTTTGGAGGGCAGATTTCACTTGGATAATTTTAAGTTGCCATATGACAATTAAGACCCATTTATGCATCCCTATAGTAGAAACTCCAAAAAAGTGGCCCCATTTTGGAAATTATAGGATAAGGTGACATTTTTATTGGTACTATTTTGTGGTATATATTACTTTTCATTGCTCTATATTACACTTTTTGTGAGGCAAGGTAACTAAAAAGTAGCTGATAGGTTAGATCATGTGCTATTTTTATAGAGAATGTTGTTATGGAGGTGACAATATCAAATGTCCACTTTTATTTTTCTTTTGTTTCAGTTTTACATAATAAATAGTGTTAAGTGAGCATGCTCAGCCGAACACCACGTGTGCTCGAGCGCGATGCTCGAGTCAGTGTATTTAAATCTAATTTAACCTCTATTTCAATGCAGAAGATCGCTGTACAGTGAGGGAATCCCTCAGTGTGAGTCTGCGGCTTAAGAGTCCCTGCTTTGACTCCATATATAGTTATGTCCATATATGGAGTCAGTGCTTGGGGACACCCCAGTGTATTTAAATCTAATTTAGCCTATATTTCAGAAAAGTTTCTGCAGGGATTTAAACTCACAACCTTTTGCATTAGAGGCAAGGCACTCAACCACTCAGCTATAATAGCTGCATAGCCAGTTACTTTAAAAAAAAAAAAAAGACTTGTTATGCAGCTATATAGTGTAGTGGTTAAAGTTCTGGGCTATGAAGCAGAAGCTGTGAGTTCAAGTCCTGTCACAAACTTTTTCAGAAATAGAGTTTAAATTGGATTTATATATTTAACCCCTTAAGGACTCAGCCCTATTTCACCTTAAGAACTTGGCCATTTTTTGCAAATCTGACCAGTGTCACTTTAAGTGCTGATAACTTTAAAACGCTTTTACTTACCCAGGCCGTTCTGAGATAGTTTTTTCGTCACATATTGTACTTCATGACACTGCTAAAATTGAGTCACAAAAGTTAATTTTTCCAAATCCCACTTTTTATGGACCAGTTCAGGTCTGAAGTCACTTTGTGAGGCTTACGTAATAGAAACCATCCAAAAATGACCCCATTTTAGAAACTACACCCTTCAAGGTATTCAAAACTGATTTTACAAACTTTGTTAACCCTATAGGTCTTCCACAAGACTTCATGGCAAATGGACATAAAATTTAAGAATTTCGATTTTTTTTTGGAAAATTTTCCAATATAATCAATTTTTTCCAGGAACAAAGCAAGGGTTAACTGCCAAACAAAACTCAATATGGGTTGCCCTGATTCTGTAGTTTGTAAAAACACCCCATATGTGGTCCTAAACTACTTTTTGGCCAAACGGGAGGACATAGGAGGGGAACGCTATATGGGTTTTGGAAGGCAGATTTTGCAGGACTGGTTTTGTTTATACCATGTCCCATTTCAAGCCCCCCGTTGCACCCCTAGAATAGAAATTCCAAAAAAGTGACTCCATCTAAGAAAGTACACCCCTCAAGGTATTCAAAACTGGGTTTACAAACTTTGTTAACCCTTTAGGTGTTCCACAAGAGTTAATGGCAGATGGAGAAACAATTCTGGAATTTCTATTTTTTGGAAAATTTTCCATTTTAACCCTTACTTTATTACTGGAAAAAATGGGTTAACAGACAAACAAAACTCAATATGGGTTGCCCTGATTCTGTAGTTTGCAGAAACACCCCATATGTGGTCGTAAACTACTATTTGGCTAAACGACAGGACATAGAAGAAGGGGAACGCCATATGGTTTTTGGAAGGCAGATTTTGCTGGACTGGTTTATTTACACCATGTACCCTTTCAAGCCCCCTGATGCACCCCTAGAGTAGAAACTCCATAAAAGTGACCCCATCTAGGAAACTACGGGATAAGGTGGTTGTTGTTTTGGGACTATTTTAGGGTAAATATGATTTTTGGTTGCTCTATATTACACTTTTTTGAGGCAAGGTAACAAAAAATTTAAATTCTAAAATTGTTTCTACATTCGCTATTTAGTTTTGTGGAACACCTAAAGGTTTAACAAAGTTTGTAAAGTAACTTTTGAATACCTTGAGGGGTGTAGTTTCTTAGATGGGGTCACTTTTTTGGAGTTTCTAGTCTAGGCTACATCAGGGGGGGCTTCTAATGGGACATGGTGTAAATAAACCAGTCCATCAAAATCTGCCGTCCAGAAACCATATGGAGTTCCCTTCGTTCTATGCCCTGCCGTGTGGCTATATAGCCATTTACGACCACATATGGGGTGTTTCTGCAAACTACAGAATCAGGGCAATTAATATTTAGTTTTGTTTGGCTGTCAACCCTTGCTTTATTACCGGAAAAAAAGGATTCAAATGGAAATTTTGCCAAAAAATGGGTGTTTTGGCACCGTTTTTATTTTATATTTTTAACGCTGTTCATCCGAGTGGTTTGGTCAAATGTTATTTTTATAGGGAAGATTCTTACGGATGCGATGATACCTAATATGTCTACATTTTAAAATGTATTTAGATTTTACACTATATTATCATTTTAGGAACCCAAAAAAATTATTTTAGTATCTCCATAGCCTGGGAGCTACAGTTTTTTTTTTTTTTTTTGGGCGACTATCTAATGCAGGGGCTCATTTTTTGCGGGATGAGATGGCGGTTTTATTGGCACTAATTGGGGGTGCATATGACATTATGATCGCTCGCTATTACACTTTTTGTGATGTTAGGTGCCAAAAAATTGCTTTTTTTACACTTTTTTTTTAGCGCTGTTCATCCGGGGGGGGGGAGTTACATGTTATTTTCATAGAGAAGATTTTTACGAACGCGGCGATGCCCAATATGTATGGCTCTCAGACTTTGGAGACACTAAGCAGGCATCCTCAAACTGCGGCACTCCAGATGTTGTAAACTACAATTCCCACCATGCCCTGCTGATGGCTGTAGGTTGTCTGGGCATGCTGGGAGTTATAGTTTTACAACATCTGGAGGGCCGCAGTTTGAGGATGCCTGCACTAAAACTAATATTTTTTGGGGGAAAAAATAGTTCCGTGTCTCCAAAGTCTGAGAGCCATAGTTTTTTTATGTTCGCTAGGGGACTGTTGGGGATTATAAAAATTTTGTACTCATAGAAACATAGAATGTGTCGGCAGATAAGAACCATTTGGCCCATCTAGTCTGCCCAATATACTGAGTACTCCATGGAAGTGTGATACTCCCTGAAGCAATCGATAACACAGAGGCCAGGATGATCGGGGCAAGTGTCACATTGAGTGGTGGTGTGCTTCCGTATCCCCCTCTTATGACACACTCTGCATCTTTTTTGGGTTCGTCCCTTCTTTCCAATATGGGGCACCACACCTGGAAAATGTTGGCCAGGGACGATACGGGTGCCTCCAATTCCCGAGGTACTCCGGCCTGCTCTTTCCCGGTCTGAAAAAATCAGTTCCTTGAGGACTGCCTCACAGAATTGGAGGAATGTCCCTGTGCTGCCAGCACTTCGGGATAGTACAAAAGAGTTGTACAAGGCAACCTGTACCAAGTAGACTGCAACTTTTGTACCATGCCCGGGTTTTGCGCATGGCATTATATGGCTTGAGGACTTGATCAGAGAGATCAACCCTCCCATATACCGATTGTAATCGACGATACAATCGGGCTTGAGGACCATTTCCGCGGTACCTCAGACAGAGACGGGGGTGGTGCTGTTAACGTGGATTGTGGACAGTACAAGGACATCCCTCTTGTCCTTATACCTGACCAGCAACAGGTTTCCACTGGTAAGGGCACGGGTCTCACCCCTGGGGATAGGTACCTGGAGAGGGTAGGCAGGGAGGCCGCGCTGATTTTTCCGCACGGTCCCACAAGCGAACGTGGATCTGGCGGCAAGGGACCTGAACAAGGGAATGCTAGTATAAAAGTTATCCATGTACAAGTGGTAACCCTTATCTAGCAGTGGGTACATAAGGATCCACATGAGTTTCCCGCTAACACCCAGAGTGGGGGGACATTCTGGGGGTTGAATACGGGAATCTCGCCCCTCGTACACACAAAATTTGTAAGTGTACCCTGAGGTACTCTCACAAATTTTGTACAGCTTCACGTCATACCTCGCCGCTTAGTGGGAATGTATTGGCGGAAATGGAGTCTGCCCTTGAACGCAACGAGAGAATCATCAACCGCGACCTCCCTTCCAGGTACGTAGGCCTGCGCAAATTTGGCCCCGAAGTGATCGATGACCGGCCGTATCTTATACACACGGTCATGGGCAGGATCACTTCGGGGGGGACATGCTGCATTATCTGAATAATGCAGACATTTCCGGATGGCCTCAAACCGGGGACGTGTCATGACCATACTGTAGAGTGGGGTCTGGTAGAGGACGTCCCCACTCCAGTATTGCCTGACACTGGGTTTTTGCACTAGACCCATGTGCAGCACGAGGCCCCAAAATGTCCTCATCTCGGCTGCACTGACCGGCGTCCAGCCACCGGGTCTAGCCAAAAAGGAGCCCGGGTACTGAGCAACGAACTGTTGGGCGTACAGGTTCGTCTGCTCCACCATCAGATTCACAAATAGGTCACTGAAAAAAAAAAAGTCAATTTCAGTAAACCCCACTGTGGGAATCTGGATTCCTGGATTGCCAACAAAATCCGGAATCTCGGACTCAAAATCTACTGGGGGACACCAGCTAAGTTCACCGGCAGGGGGCTCCGGTGGGCTTATTTGGTGGGCCGGGAAACCAGTACGAGCCCCAGGGCGGCTCGTACTAGGGTGGGCCACAGGGTCCCTAGCATGTGAGGCCCCTGGCTCCGCCTGGCGGCGTCTCCGCCGCCTTGGGGGCTCATCGTCATCAGATGATGATGAGGAGGATGCGGATGACAAGAGAAACGTGGGGCAGGGGGGGTCTAGGGTCTCAAAGCTAGAAAATAATAAGTTTAGATAAAATGTTTTTGTTTTTTTTCCTAACTAACTTTTCCCTTCTATCCCTGCCTAACGGTGCCTCTCCCTCACTGACCCTAACCTACCTGGAGGGTGATCGGTGCAGGAGGGTGATGGGTGCCGATGGGGGGGATCGCAGGAGCCTGGTAAGGACGGTGCTGGACGGTGCAGGTGCTGAACAGGAAGAGGAGGGGAGAGAGGAGCGCTGGAAGTTTGAATCTCGCGCCTCTCTCCCTGCACCAATCAGCACCCTGGACAGCGGCATTCATCATCACGGCCAGCACCGCCTCTCCCAAATGTTCGTACTGTGATTGGTGGTGTGTAATCACACCACCGATCACAGTCTTTTTCCGGTTCATCGGGTCACCGGAGACCCGAATGGATCGAAAACGCAGCAAACCGCAGGTCTGAATTGACCTGCGGTTTTCTGCGATCGCCGAAGGTGTAAACCCCCGTTTACCAATTGAATTATGATAAAAAAAAATTTGATCGGCACTCACAGATACGAGGGTCACGCAGATGCAACAAAAAATTTTAATTCATTTTCTTAAAATTCCCTATACATAAAAATAACACAATATGTATCGGCCAATACCCAATTATTAAAAATTAAAAGCGTAATACAGACGTTAGTCAACCTGGACGGTTCTTGGAATGATTAGATATCAAATCCAAGGTTCATATACAATGACCTTGATTAAATCCACACATGTACATCTTAATTATAGGACTGATGGTTCTTCAAGTATTAGAATTGTGCAAACATCACACTTTATAAAATAAATAGCTGTGTCTCTTTAAGGCAGACAGAAGTAGACAGGTGACTTTCAAAAGGCTACACAGTTCTGTTATAAGAGCTTAATATAGCAAACGTTCGATAGGAACTTGATGAATCGAAAGTTCAGTATGCACACTTATTTAAGCGGCCAGTGTTGAATATTCATAGATATTTATCGATCGAACATTCGCGTATTGTATTTCTGTGAACCTTCTGATCGAAAAAATTCGGTATAGACACAATGAAGCAATATTCATGAGGTGCTCAAGATTTTTTCGGCCTTACAATACAAAAAAGTTCGTATGTGGTATTCATGTATATATATATATATATATATATACACCCATATATGTTTAACGCCTTAAGGACACAGCCTTATTTCACCTTAGGACCAGGCCATATTTTGCAAATCTGACCAGTGTCACTTTAAGTGCTGATAACTTTAAAACGCTTTGACTTATCCAGGCCATTCTGAGATTGTTTTTTCGTCACATATTGTACTTCATGACACTGGTAAAATGAAGTCAAAATTATTATTTTTTTTGCACAAAAAAATACCAAATTTACCAAAAATTTGGAAAAATTTGCAAATTTCAAAGTTTCAGTTTCTCTACTTCTGTAATACATAGTAATGACTTTACATTCCCCATATGTCTACTTCGTGTTTGAATAATTTTGGGAATGATATTTTATTTTTGGGGGATGTTATAAGGCTTAGAAGTTTAGAAGCAAATCTTGAAATTTTTCAGAAATTTACAAAAACTAAATTTTTAGGGACCAGTTCAGGTCTGAAGTCACTTTGCGAGGCTTACATAATAGAAACCACCCAAAAATGACCCCATCTAAGAAACTACACCCCTCAAGGTATTCAAAACTGATTTTACATACGTTGTTAACCCTTTAGGTGTTGCACAAGAGTTATTGGCAAATGGGGATGAAATTTGAGAATTTAATTTTTTTGCCTAATTTTCCATTTTAACCCATTTTTTCCACTAACAAAGCAAGGGTTAACAGCCAAACAAGACTGTATTTTTATTGCCCTGACTCTGCTGTTTACAGAAACACCCCATATGTGGCCGTAAACTACTGTACGGCCACACAGCGGGGCGTAGAATGAAAGGTGCGCTGTTTGGTTTTTGGAGGGCTGGTTTTGCTGGACTGGTTTTTTGACACCATGTCCCATTTGAAGCCCCCCTGATGCACCCCTAGAGTAGAAACTCCATAAAAGTGACCCCATCTAAGAAACTACACCCCTCAAGGTATTCAAAACTGATTTTACAAACTTTGTTAACCCTTTAGGTGTTGCACAAGATTTAATGGAAAATAGAGATACAATTTCAAAATTTCACTTTTTTGGCAGATTTTCCATTTTAATATTTTTTTTCCAGTAACAAAGCAAGGGTTAACAGACAAACAAAACTCATTATTTATGGCCCCGATTCTGTAGTTTACAGAAACACCCCATATGTGGTCTAAACTGCTTTACGGGCACACGGCAGGGCGCAGAAGGAAAGGAATGCCATACGGTTTTTGGAAGGCAGATTTTGCTGGATTGGTTTTTTGACACCATGTCCCATTTGAAGCCCCCCTGATGCACCCCTAGAGTAGAAACTACCAGTGACCCCATTTTAGAAATTACGGGATGGGGTGGCAGTTTTGTTGGTACTAGTTTAGGGTACATATGATTTTTGGTTGCTCTATATTACACTTTTTGTGAGGCAAGACAACAAGAAATAGCTTTTTTGGCACCGTTTTTTTTTGTTATTTACAACATTCATCTGACAGGTTAGATCATGTGGTAATTTTATAGAGCAGGTTGTCACGGACGTGGCGATACCTAATATGTATACAATTTTTTTTATTTATATAAGTTTTACACAATGATTCCATTTTTAAAACAAAAAAAATGTTTTAGTGTCTCCATAGTCTAAGAGCCATAGTTTTTTCGGTTTTTGGGCGATTATCTTAAGTAGGGTCTCATTGTTTGCGGGATGAGATTACTGTTTGATTGGCACTATTTTGGGGTGCATATGACTCTTGATCGCTTGCTATTACACTTTTTGTGACGTAAGATGACAAAAAATGTTTTTTTTTACACCGTTTTTTTTTTTTTTTTTTTTACGGTGGTCATCTGAGGGGTTAGGTCATGTGATATTTTTATAGAGCCAGTCGATACGGACGCGACAATACCTAATATGTATACTTTTTTTTATTTATGTAAGTTTTACACAATGATTTCATTTTTGAAACCAAAAAAAACATGTTTTAGTGTTTCCATAGTCTAAGAGCCATAGTTTTTTCAGTTTTTGGGCGATTATCTTGGGTAGGGTATGATTTTTGTGGGATGAGATGACGGTTTGATTGGCACTATTTTGGCGTACATGCGACTTTTTTGATCACTTTTATTACCTTTTTTGGGAAGGAAGGTGGGCAAAATTTCAATTTCATCATAGTTTTTAATTTTTTATTTTTATGGCGTTCACCGTTCGGGTAAAGTAATATGATTGCTTTATAGATCAGGTCGTTACGGATGCGGCGATACCAAACATGTGTAGGGAATTTTTATTTATTTTTTTCATTTTTAATCAGTGATAAATGTGTTTTTTGATTTTTACTTTTCTTTCACTTTTTTTTAACTTTTTTTGGGACCCAGACCCCCCCCTGCACCTCCCACCAGGATAAAATCATTCAGGGGTGAAGGGGGGGTGAAACATATATTAGTTTAGGCACACTAAAGTTTCTGATCAGAAACTGCAAAAAGCGCAGCAAACCGCAGGTCTGAATTGACCTGCGGTTTGTTGCGATCGCCGACATGGGGGGGTCACGGGACTTGTGGTCCGCTGCAGGCATCCTCCATTGTATGCATTTTTGCTGGGGATTGCCATTAGCAACGGGCCACAAGTGCAGGATCTGCCCCCCCCCCCGGTATAGATGCACCACTGCATATGGGATTGAGCACTTCCTGCTTTTTAATACCACGCCAATTTGTGGTTTGTATTTAGAATTTTTGGAGGTGTAGAAACTCCTAGTCTGAATGTGCTTTCATTTCCAGCCACAGGCAGCATTCTGGTGCATATGTAAGGCCCGGGCTATATCAGCCAGTCTTGGGTGGGGCTCAGAGCTCTCTGCCTCCTCCCATTGTATGCATGGTCACATGCTGGAGGTTACTGGGAGATTGCTTTGAGTCGGACCTTGCGCACCTGTAATTCGCCCACTGGCTCCTGGTATTGCCCATACGGCCCAGGTAGGTTTAGCGTTAGGTTCCCGAGCTACTTGAGAAACCTTGGCGCGGTGCTCGGGCTCAGACATGTCCTCCAAGCAGGATATGTTGGCTAATTCTCAATTTTACACCAGTACGAGGGTTAGTAAGACCGCAGAGTGCACCTGTATTTGTTTTTGTTATGTGAGTTTGAATCCTGCCAGAAACTTTTCTGAAATATAGGCTAAATTATATTTAAATACACTGGGGTGTCCCCAAGCACTGACTCCATATATGGATATAACTATATATGGAGTCAGAGCAGGGACTCCTAAGCCGAACTAGAGTCCGGACACCCTCCCCTCTTCAGAGCAGGGGGTGCCTGGGGTTCTCCCATTGACTTCCATTGTGCTCGGGTGCTCGGTAGAACAGCCGAGCATCCCAAAGTGTTCTACAGAAGCATTTTGGTGCTCGCTCAACACTAATAATAAAGCATTTTTGAACAAAATCATGTTTTTGTGTCTCCTTTTTCTGAAGGCCATATTGTTTTTATTTTTCAGGCGATTATCTTATGTACGAGCTCAGTTTTTGTGGTTTGATTGACCAAATGTGTCTATTTTTTATATTTATTTTTGTTTTACACGATAGAAGCATTTTTTAAAGAAAAACAATCATGTTTTTATATCTCCATTTTCTGAAAGCCATATCTTTTTTATTTTTTGTGAGATTGTCTTAGGGTCTCATTTTTTGCGGGATGAGATGACGGTTTAATTGGTACTATTTTAGGGTACATGCCACTTTTTGATCGTTTGGTATTACACTTTTTGTGATGTATGGTGACAAAAATGTTTGTTTGTTTTTACACATTTTTTTTTTTTTTTTTATGGTGTTCACCAGACGGGTCATTTGATATTTTTATATAGCAGATTGTTACGTATGCGGCAATACCTAAAATGTCAGTTTTTTTAAATATATTTTGGTTTTAAACAATTAAAGCATTTTTGAAAAAATAATAATGTTTTTATGTCTCCATTTTCTGAAAGCCATATCTTTTTTATTTTTTGGCCGATTGTTTTATGTAGAATCTCATTTTTTGCGAGATGAGATGACGGTTTGATTTGTATAATTTTTGGGTACATATGACTTTTTTATCGATGGTATTACACATTTTGTGATGTAAGGTGATAAAAAATTTATTTTTTTTGGCACAGTTTAAAAAAAAAATTGAATAGTGTTCACCAGACAGGTTAGCTCATGTGATATTTTTATAGAGCAGATTGTTATGAATGTGGCGATACCTTATTTTTGTTTTAACCCCTTAAGGACACAGCCTTTTTACACCTTAGGACCAGGCCATTTTTTGAAAATCTGACCAGAGTCCCTTTAAGTGCTGATAACTTTAAAACGCTTTGACTTATCCAGGCCGTTCTGAGATTGTTTTTTCGTCACATATTGTACTTCATGACACTGGTAAAATGGAGTCAAAAAATAATTTTTTTTGCACCAAAAAATACCTAATTTAACAAAAATTTGGAAAAATTTGCAAATTTCAAAGTTTCAGTTTCTCTACTTCTGTAATACATAGTAATACCCCCAAAAATTGTGATGACTTTACATTCCCCATATGTCTACTTCATGTTTGAATTGTTTTGGGAATGATATTTTATTTTTTGGGGATGTTATAAGGCTTAGAAGTTTAGAAGCAAATCTTGAAATTTTTCAGAAATTTACAAAAACTCAATTTTTAGGGACCAGTTCAGGTCTCAAGTCACTTTGCGAGGCTTACATTATAGAAACCACCCAAAAATGACCCCATCTAAGAAACTACACCCCTCAAGGTATTCAAAACTGATTTTGCATACGTTGTTAACCCTTTAGGTGTTGCACAAGAGTTATTGGCAAATGGGGAGGAAATTAGAGAATTTCATTTTTTTGTCTAATTTTTCATTTTAACCCATTTTTTCCACTAACAAACCAAGGGTTAACAGCCAAACAAGACTGTATCTTTATTGCCCTGACTCTGCCGTTTACAGAAACACCCAATATGTGGCCGTAAACTACTGTACGGCCACACAGCGGGGCGTAGAGGGAAAGGTGCGCCGTATGGTTTTTGGAAGGCTGATTTTTATGGACTGGTTTATTTACACCATGTCCCATTTGAAGCCCCCCTGATGCACCCCTAGAGGAGAAACTTCCTAAAAGTGACCCCATCTAAGAAACTACACCCCTCAAGGTATTCAAAACTGATTTTACATACGTCGTTAACCCTTTAGGTGTTGCACAAGAGTTATTGGCAAATGGCGATGAAATTTGAGAATTTCATTTTTTTGCCTAATTTTCCATTTTAACCCATTTTTTCCACTAACAAAGCAAGGGTTAACAGCCAAACAAGACTGTGTCTTTATTGCCCTGACTCTGCTGTTTACAGAAACACCCAATATGTGGCCGTAAACTACTGTACGGGCACACAACGGGGCGTAGAGTGAAAGGTGCGCCGTCTGGTTTTTGGAGGGCTGATTTTGCTGGACTGGTTTTTTGACACCATGTCCCATTTGAAACCCCCCTGATGCACCCCTAGATTATAAACTCCATAAAAGTGACCCCATCTAAGAAACTACACCCCTCAAGGTATTCAAAACTGATTTTACAAACTTTGTTAACCCTTTAGGTGTTGCACAAGATTTAATGGAAAATAGAGATACAATTTCAAAATGTCACTTTTTTGGCAGATTTTCCATTTTAATATTTTTTTTCCAGTTACAAAGCAAGGGTTAACAGCCAAACAAAACTCATTATTTATGGCCCTAATTCTGTAGTTTACAGAAACACCCCATATGTGGTCGTAAACCGCTGTACGGGCACACGGCAGGGCGCAGAAGGAATGGAATGCCATACGGTTTTTGGAAGGCAGGTTTTGCTGGACTGTTTTTTTTTACACCATGTCCCATTTGAAGCCCCCCTGATGCACCCCTAGAGTAGAAACTCCAAAAAAGTGACCCCATTTTAGAAACTACGGGATAGGGTGGCAGTTTTGTTGGTACTAGTTTAGGGTACATATGATTTTTGGTTGCTCTATATTACACTTTTTGTGCGGCAAGGTAACAAGAAATAGCTTTTTTGGCACCGTTTTTTTTTTGTTATTTACAACATTCATCTGACAGGTTAGATCATGTGGTAATTTTATAGAGCAGGTTGTCACGGACGCGGCGATACCTAATATGTATACAATTTTTTTTATTTATGTAAGTTTTACACAATGATTTCATTTTTAAAACCAAAAAAATGTTTTAGTGTCTCCATAGTCTAAGAGCCATAGTTTTTTCAGTTTTTGGGCGATTATCTTAAGTAGGGTCTCATTTTTTGCGGGATGAGATGACGGTTTGATTGGCATCTATTTTGGGGTGCATATGACTTTTTGATTGCTTGCTATTACACTTTTTGTGACGTAAGATGACAAAAAATGGCTTTTTTTACACCGTTTTTATTTTTATTTTTTTACGGTGGTCATCTGAGGGGTTAGATCATGTGATATTTTTATAGAGCCGGGCGATACGGACGCGGCGATACCTAATATGTATACTTTTTTTTTATTTATGTAAGTTTTACACAATGATTTCATTTTTGAAACAAAAAAAATTATGTTTTAGTGTCTCCATAGTCTAAGAGCCATAGTTTTTTCAGTTTTTGGGCGATTATCTTGGGTAGGGTATGATTTTTGCGGGATGAGATGACGGTTTGATTGTTACAATTTTGGCGTACATGCGACTTTTTTGATCACTTTTATTACCTTTTTTGGGAAGTAAGGTGGGCAAAATTTCAATTTCATCATAGTTTTTTATTTTTTATTTTTATGGTGTTCACCGTTCGGGTAAAGTAACATGACCGTTTTATAGATCAGGTCGTTACGGACGCGGCGATACCAAACATGTGTAGGGAATTTTATTTTTTTCATTTTTTATCAGTGATAAATGTGTTTTTTGATTTTTACTTTTTTTTCACTTTTATTC
Source organism: Bufo bufo (assembly GCF_905171765.1). Lineage (NCBI taxonomy): Eukaryota > Metazoa > Chordata > Amphibia > Anura > Bufonidae > Bufo > Bufo bufo. The sequence continues at coordinate 465,897,891 of NC_053389.1, read as the reverse complement.
ACTTTTTTTTGACCCAGACCCACTTGGTTCTTGAAGATCCAGTGGGTCTGATGTCTTTATAATACAGTACAGAACAATATATATTGTACTGTACTGTATTTTATTTACACTGAACAGATCTATGCCTTTCAGCACAGATCTGTTCAGCACCATGGACAGCAGGACGCCTGAGAGGCGTCCTGTTGCCATGGGAACCTTCCCCGTCTGCTCAGAACTTCGCAGACGGGGAAGGGTAAGGAGGGGATCTCTCGGGGGGCTGTCTGGGGGCTCTCTCCCTCTCCATCGGGGGGCTGCAAAGGCACAGCAGCCCCCCGATTGGAGAGGGAGGGAGCTCCCTGCGCTGTTAACCTTTTCCATACAGCGGTCCGTACGGACCGCTGTATGGAAAGGGTTAAACGGCTGACATCGCATCGCAGATGTCAGCCGTTTATACCAGGGTGCCAGCAATGTGCTGGCACCCTGGTATACCCACTGAACACCAATGAATTTTCAAGGGGAGGCGGGCGGGGGATCGCGATCCCGCCTGCCGCACCGCCCGCCTCCCGCACCGCCCACACCGCCCGCAACCCTCCCCCTGCACCTCCCGCCACCATAAAAATCATTCGGGGGTGCAGGGGGGGGTGAATAAAACTTTTTTTAGGCATATAAAGTTTCTGATCCCCGCGGTCAGGGACCGCGGGGACCAGAAACTGCAGAAATCGCAGCAAACCGCAGGTCTGAATTGACCTGCGGTTTGCCGCGATCGCCGACATGGGGGTGTCACGGGACCCCCCCGCGCATTTAGCCTAGGTGCCTGCTCAATGATTTGAGCAGGCACCGGGTTCCGATCACTGCCGGCCGGGCGGCAGTGATCGGAAAAACACATGACGTACCGGTACGTCATGTGTCCTTAAGTACCAGGACATCATGACGTACCGGTACGTCATGTGTCCTTAAGAGGTTAAACAATAAAAGCATTTTTGAATAAAAAAAATGATATTATTAGTGATGAGCGGCAGGGGCAATATTCGAATTTGAATTTAGCGGATATTTTGTAGAATATTCATCATATATTCACGAATTTGAGAATTTGAGATAATTTTCTTGATTTGCGAAAATCGGCAATGTATTATTCGCGTAATGCTCGCGAAATGCCGGCGTGGGTCCCTTATGCTGCATTTTTCAAGCTGGTATAAGTTTCCTGAGACTGGAGAAAATGGTTGGCACGGCAGAACATTAGAATAGCTTTATAGGGAGGGGAAGGGATGGGTGTTTATAGCTTTATCACATGTACTAAGCATGAATTTGCAGCTTTTTCATAATCTTTGGATTCTACTATCCGTTTATAGGATAGTGGTCTAGTTTTGTATAGTGGATTCTTTGTATTGGCTGTTTTTTCTGGTATGATGTCTCTTGTGTTTTACTATGATGAAAATAAAAAATCTTAAAAAAAAAAAGAATAGCTTTATATGCAGATAGAGTGCTCCAATATATTTGCACTTGTGAATTTTCAGCAATTAAAGATGCACATATTTTTTCGCAATACGTGCAACTTGTGACATCACAGCACTATGTCTGTAGCATGTACTGTATGTATGGACAGCAGAACCTATTACACTGCCTAACACCCTGCACTGGAACCTATCAGCTACACTATAGATCAATCTAACCTACACTGACTATCTGAATTATATACACTGCTCAAAAAAATAAAGGGAACACAAAAATAACACATCCTAGATCTGAGTTAATTAAATATTCTTCTGAAATACTTTGTTCTTTACATAGTTGAATGTGCTGACAACAAAATCACACAAAAATAAAAAAAATGGAAATCACATTTTTCAACCCATGGAGGTCTGGATTTGGAGTCACACTCAAAATTAAAGTGGAAAAACACACTACAGGCTGATCCAACTTTGATGTAATGTCCTTAAAACAAGTCAAAATGAGGCTCAGTAGTGTGTGTGGCCTCCACGTGCCTGTATGACCTCCCTACAATGCCTGTGCATGCTCCTGATGAGGTGGCTGATGGTCTCCTGAGGGATCTCCTCCCAGACCTGGACTAAAGCATCTGCCAACTCCTGGACAGTCTGTGGTGCAACGTGATGTTGGTGGATAGAGTGAGACATGATGTCCCAGATGTGCTCAATTGGATTCAGGTCTGGGAAACGGGCGGGCCAGTCCATAGCATCAATGCCTTCGTTTTGCAGGAACTGCTGACACACTCCAGCCACATGAGGTCTAGCATTGTCTTGCATTAGGAGGAACCGAGGGCCAACCACACCAGCATATGGTCTCACAAGGGGTCTGAGGATCTCATCTCGGTACCTAATGGCAGTCAGGCTACCTCTGGTGAGTACATGGAGGACTGTGCGGCCCTCCAAAGAAATGCCACCCCACACCATTACTGACCCAATGCCAAACCGGTCATGCTGGAGGATGTTGCAGGCAGCAGAACGTTCTCCACGGCGTCTCCAGACTCTGTCACGTCTGTCACATGTGCTCAGTGTGAACCTGCTTTCATCTGTGAAGAGCACAGGGCGCCAGTGGCGAATTTGACAATCTTGGTGTTCTCTGGCAAATGCCAAACGTCCTGCACGGTGTTGGGCTGTAAGCACAACCCCCACCTGTGGACGTCGGGCCCTCATATCACCCTCATGGAGTCTGTTTCTGACCGTTTGAGCAGACACATGCACATTTGTGGCCTGCTGGAGGTAATTTTGCAGGGCTCTGGCAGTGCTCCTCCTGTTCCTCCTTGCACAAAGGCGGAGGTAGCAGTCCTGCTGCTGGGTTGTTGCCCTCCTACGGCCTCCTCCACGTCTCCTGATGTACTGGCCTGTCTCCTGGTAGCGCCTCCATGCTCTGGACACTACGCTGACAGACACAGCAAACCTTCTTGCCACAGCTCGCATTGATGTGCCATCCTGGATAAGCTGCACTACCTGAGCCACTTGTGTGGGTTGTAGACTCCGTCTCATGCTACCACTAGAGTGAAAGCACCGCCAGCATTCAAAAGTGACCAAAACATCAGCCAGGAAGCATAGGAACTGAGAAGTGGTCTGGGGTCACCACCTGCAGAACCACTCCTTTATTGGGGGTGTCTTGCTAATTGCCTATAATTTCTACCTGTTGTCTATCCCATTTGCACAACAGCATGTGAAATTGATTGTCACTCAGTGTTGCTTCCTAAGTGGACATTTGATTTCACAGAAGTGTGATTGACTTGGAGTTACATTGTGTTGTTTAAGTGTTCCCTTTATTTTTTTGAGCAGTGTATATAAGTTAACTGTCTAATGTAATACAAAAAAGTACAGAGCACAGCAATGACACTGCTGTCTCTTTTATAACTGCAATAAACTTTAGAAAATAGCTGCTGGGGAGGTTCTTATATACTAAGGGGTAGGCAACTTTTCTATTGGTTGCTAGGGATGTTGCTAAGCTGTGACAAAGCCTTCTCATTGGTCCACAAGCTAGAAGACAGGAGGGATGATCACCTGATGTGTACTGTGTTAAAGAAAAAATTGCCACATCTTTTTTTATTTTTTGGCCGATTCTCTTATGTAGGGTCTCATTTTTTGCAGGATGAGATGACGGTTTGATTGGTATAATTTTTGGGTACATATGACTTTTTTATCGCTTGGTATTACACTTTTTGTGATGTAAGGTGATAAAAAAAAATAGCTTTTTTAACAGTTTTTATTTTTTTATGGTGTTCACCAGACACCATTTTTATAAAAAAAAAAATGTATGGTGTTCACCAGATGGGTTAGTTCATGTGATATTTTTATTGATCCGATTGTTACGGATGTGGCGACACCTAATATGCCTTTTTTTTTAAATATATTTTTGTTTTAAACAATAAAAGCATTTTTTTATTAAAAATATATGTTTTTATGTCTCCATTTTATGAAAGCCATATATTTTCTATTTTTTCGGTGATTGTCTTGGTTAGGGTCTTATTTTTTTGCAGGATTAGATGACGGTTTGATTGATATTATTTTTGGGTACATATGACTTTTTGATCACTTGGTATTACACTTTTTGCGATGAAAGGTGATTAAAAAATGGCTTTTTTAGCAGTTTTTATTTTTTTTAAATTACGGTGTTGACCAGTCGGGGTGGATCATGTGATAGTTTTATAGAGAAGGTTTTTATGCACGCGGTGATACCTAATATTTCAGTTTTTTTTTTGCTTTTTTCTATTTTTTACAATTTTATATGTCTCTTTTCATGGGAAAAGGACATTTTTTAATTGAAACTATATATTTTTTTATTGTTAACCACTTCCTGACCGCCCATTGACCATAAACGTCCTTGGGCGGTCGGTTAATCTCTGAATGGACGTTCTGGAACATTCATTCAGAGATCACAGCTGCACGCTAATCGTTTAATTCATTTTCCTTTAATTCTTGTGGCTTCAAATGGGACATGGCATCTAAAAACCAGTTCAGCAAAATCTGCCTTCCAAAAACCATGCGGCGCTCCTTTTCTTCTGTTCCTGCCGTGTGCCCATACATCAGTTTACGACCACATGTGGGGTGTTTCTGTAAACCGCAGAAACAGGGTAATAAATATTGAGTTTTGTTTGGCTGTTAACCATCGATGTGTTAAAGAAAAAAATGGATTAAAATGGAAAATCTGCCAAAAAAGTGAAATTTTAAAATTTGATCTCCATTTTCCTTTAATTCTTGTGGAACGCCTAAAGGGTTAACAAAGTTTGTAAAATCAGTTTTAAGTAACTTGAGGGGTGTAGTTAATACAATGGGGTCATTTATGGGGGTATCCACTATGTAAGCCCCACAAAGTGACTTCAGACCTGAACTGATCCTTAAAAAGTGGGTTTTGGCAATTTTTTTAAAAATTTTAAGAATTGCTTCTAAAATTCTAAGCCTTCTTACGTCCTAAAAAAATAAAATGACATGTCCAAAATGATGCCAACATAAAGTAGACATATGGGGAATGTTAAGTAATAAATATTTTATGAGGTATCACTTTCTGTTTTAAAAGCAGAGAAATTGAAATTTGCTAATTTTTTAAGATTTTGGGTAAATTTGGGATTTTTTTAATAAATAAAGGTGAAATATATTGACTCAAATTTATGACTATCATGAAGTACAATGTGTCACGAGAAAACAATCTCTGAATGGCTTGGATAAGTAAAAGCGTTCCAAAGTTATTACCACATAAAGGCCTCATGCACACGATCGTATTTTTTCACGGTCCGCAAAACGGGGTTCCGTTGGTCCGTGATCCGTGACCGTTTTTTCGTCCGTGGGTCTTCCTTGATTTTTGGAGGATCGATTTGGTGTCCGCCTGGCCGTGCGGAGCCAAACGGATCTGTCCTGCATTGCAATGCAAGTCAATGGGGACGGATCCGTTTGACGTTGACACAATATGGTGCAATTTCAAACGGATCCGTCCCCCATTGACTTTCAATGTAAAGTCAGGAGATAATATATCATAGGATCGGAGTTTTCTCCAATCCGATGGTATATTTTAACTTGAAGCGTCCCCATCACCATGGGAACGCCTCTATGTTAGAATATACCATCGGATTTGAGTTACATCGTGAAACTCAGATCCGACAGTACATTCTAACACAGAGGCGTTCCCATAGTGATGGAGACGCTTCTAGTTAGAATATACTACGAACTGTGTACATGACTGCCCCCTGCTGCCTGGCAGCACCCGATCTTTTACAGGGGGGTGTGATCAGCACAATTAACCCTTCAGGTGCCTCACCTGAAGGGGTTAATTGTGCGTATCATAGCCCCCTGTAAGAGATCAGGGGCTGCCAGGCAGCAGGGGGCAGACCCCCCTCCCTCCCCAGTTTGAATATTATTGGTGGCCAGTGTGCGGCCCCCCCCCCGGCCCCCCTCTATTGTAATATCATTGGTGGCCAGTGTGCGGCCCCCCCGGCCCCCCTCTATTGTAATATCATTGGTGGCCAGTGTGCTGCCCCCCCCCCCGGCCCCCCCTCTATTGTAATATCATTGGTGGCCAGTGTGCGGCCTCCCCTGGCCCCCCTCCCCCCTCTATTGTAATATCATTGGTGGCCAGTGTGCGGCCTCCCCTCCCCCTGCCCGATCAATGGTGGCAGCGGAGATTCCGATCGGAGTCCCAGTTTAATCGCTCTGGGGCTCCGATCGGTAACCATGGCAACCAGGACGCTACTGCAGGCCTGGTTGCCATGGTTACTTAGCAATATTACAATATTAGAAGCATCATACTTACCTGCTGGCTGCTGCGCTGTCTGTGTCCGGCCGGGAGCTCCTCCTACTGGTAAGTGACAGATCATTAAGCAATGCGCCGCACAGACCTGTCACTTACCAGTAGGAGGAGCTCCCGGCCGGACACAGACAGCGCAGCAGCCAGCAGGTAAGTATGATGCTTCTAATATTGTAATATTGCTAAGTAACCATGGCAACCAGGCCTGCAGTAGCGTCCTGGTTGCCATGGTTACCGATCGGAGCCCCAGAGCGATTAAACTGGGATTCCGATCGGAATCTCCGCTGCCACCAATGATCGGGGGGGGGGGGGGGGGAGGCCGCACACTGGCCACCAATGATATTAATACAATAGAGGGGGGGCCGCACACTGGCCACCAATGATATTACAATAGAGGGAGGGGGGGGACCGGGGAGGCCGCACACTGGCCACCAATGATATTACAATAGGGGGGAGGGGGGCCGCACACTGGCCACCAATGATATTCAAACTGGGGAGGGAGGGGGTCTGCCCCCTGCTGCCTGGCAGCCCCTGAGAGGTTAATTGTGCGGATCACAGCCCCCTGTAAGAGATCGGGTGCTGCCAGGCAGCAGGGGGCAGTCATGTACACAGTTCGTAGTATATTCTAACTAGAAGCGTCGCCATCACTATGGGAACGCCTCTGTGTTAGAATGTACTGTCGGATATGAGTTTTCACAAAGTGAAAAGTCATCTCTGAAAAAGCTTTTATGCAGACGGATCTTCGGATCCGTCTGTATGAAAGTAACCTACGGCCACGGATCACGGACGCGGATGCCAATCTTGTGTGCATCCGTGTTCTTTCACGGACCCATTGACTTGAATGGGTCCGTGAACCGTTGTCCGTCAAAAAAATAGGACAGGTCATATTTTTTTGACGGACAGGAAACACGGATCACGGATGCGGCTGCAAAACGGGGCATTTTCCGATTTTTCCACGGACCCATTGAAAGTCAATGGGTCTGCGAAAAAAAACGGAGAACGGCACAACGGCCACGGATGCACACAACGGTCGTGTGCATGAGGCCAAAGTGAGATATGTCTGCAAAATTAGGCCTGGTCAGGAAGGGGGCAAATGGCCCGGATGTGAAGTGGTTAAAAACACTTTTATTTTACTTTTTTTATTTTTTATTTTTGTCCCACTATGGGACTTCACCATTACAGGGTCTGATCCCTTTTTCAAAGCAGCAAAATACATCTGTATTGTACTGTATTGACTATCAGTCTATTACACAGTTTAACCCCTTCACGCAACATCCCTTACATGTACATGGTGGAATGTGGTGCCTCACCGCATCCGCACTTGCATGTACGTGATTGGCTTTCTCTGTCAGCGCAGGGAGCGAAGCACTGAAGGTTCAGTGAAGCCGGCGTGTTGGGGTTGCTAGGCAACCAGAGACGCCAGCGGGAACTACACCGGAGCGCTGTGATTGGTCCAATACGGCAGAGGGACCAATCGCAGCGCATCGGGGCAGGTAAGGGGGGGGTTAGGGAGGGACTATGTGCTTCTCCTTCTTTGATCGTCCCAATTCCTGTCAGGGAAGCGATCAGAGAAGGAGAGAGTGTGAAAAGCTGCTGTACATTAATACCTACCATATCGAATTAACCCCTTTTGTGCCAAAAA